>NC_058403.1:55581872-55692086 GCF_002201575.2 Neomonachus schauinslandi
GATAGATAGATAGATAGATAGATAGATAGATAGATAGATAGATAGATGATAGATAGATAGATAGATAGATAGATAGGCACCTGGGTGGCTCAGTCGGTTAAGCCTTAGGTTCAGGTTATGATCCCAGGGTCCTGGGATCGAGCCCCACATTGGGCTCCCTGCTCTACGGGGAGCCTGCTTCTCCCTCTTCCTCTGCCTGCTTCTCCCTCTGTTTGTGCTCTCTCCCTCTCTCTCTCTGTCAAATAAATAAAAAAATCGTTTAAAAAAGATAGATAGATGATAGATAGATAGGTAGATAGATCCTGTATAGATAAATATGTTCAATAACCTCAGGATTGCAGAGCTGCATTTGCCCTCCACCAGCCATAGCTTCTGATCATTGGACAGCAGCACAAAAGCACTACGGAATAAAGCAAATATTCTAAGCTTATTCCAGAAGGTGTGGGTAAGGTACGTGCAGCATCTGAGACTGATAATAAATAAGATATTGTTGTCTGCCTTCCCTCCCTGCTGGGATGACACCAATCATCCTCAATATCTTGCCCTTTTATTTAGTCATTTCTTTAGTATTCATCTCTAATAATATGTAACCACAACCTGTCATTACAATCAAAGGACAAAATCAAACAAAAATGTGAATAGAGGTTACATAAAAAAAGAATTCATTTGCTCATCACAGAACCCCTGGCAGCTGCCTTAGTTCACATTTGGCTCCATCATCCCATTGGCTCTTCCTCAGCCTGAGGCTCTCATCCTTTCTTCTGCAATGACCAGCAGCACTGGTTTCTTCCACCTTGTCACCTGCAAGGTGGGAAAAGAATATTCATAGGTACCAATGACCTTTTGAGTAATCACTAACTCGAAAAAAACCAAGATGATAAGAATCTCCACTGGATTAGAGACTAAAATATGTCTTGCAAATTAATTCAGACCTAGGCAGAAACAAGGCCAGATTAAAAATATCAATGTTCCGTTCTTACAAATATGATGAAACTGTAACACAAAGTTAGTCCTCCTTTACAAAGTGCTTAAACTCACTGCTTTCAAATTTCCCATTGTTATAATGCTAGAAGTTTTTTTATTATTATTATGTTCAGTTAGCCACTGTATAGTACATCATTAGAAGTTGTTTTAAGAGATAAGCCACTCGGTTCATGTTAACATGGCTTAAAGCAGTATGGAAAAGTGGAACCAGCAGTAGAATGGAAATCAGGAGGCATGACTCATCTTTTCCAGGCTGTGTTACTTTGTCACTAAATTCTCTGATTTTATATTCTCACTTTGGTAATAATAAGCATGCAACCCAATAATTATTTTCACTCCAAAACCTGAACACTTGCCTCCTTGATCCCTGTAGGAGGGCAAACGGACAGTAGGCGGGAATGCTCCTCTCCACATTAACCAGAGCTAGTTTGATCTGTTCCATCTATTGGATTAGATGATCTCTAAGGTGTTTTGCATGGTCTCTAAATCACCTCAGAAAACATAGCTATTGTTCTCCACCCTGGCAGCAAATTGGAATTTTCTTGGGAGCTAAAGCAATCCCAGTGCCCAGAACACATCCTCAGAGATTGTGACTTAATTGGCCATGGTGGGGCCATGCCAGCAATATTTAAAATCTCCCCAGGGGATTCTTTGCAACTAGGGTCAAGAAACACTGCTCCCAGGGTTTATGAACACATGACTGGATTGGGACTCCTCCTGCTTTGTCCCTTTACATTAGTCCTCATGCCAAACACCCAAAATTATTCAGTCGGCAAGAAATGAGGCAGCAGACTTGAAAGAAATTGAATAAATATTTCCTCTATTTTTTAATCTCTCTGGCTAGACATTTCATGGACATAGATTGTTATAAAGTGAGTCTGAGCAACAGCAGATGCTGGTGTATTCCACGCCACTGAGATGGTGAACAAGGGACTGACTGTCTGGGAAAAGCTAGACTAGGATGAATAGATTCAATGAACTTCAGTGCACTTGCTGGAAATTTGGTGAGCCCTTCAGAAAACCGCAGACTTCTTAAATCAATACCCCAGAGCAGGTTTCAGCAATAACCATGCCAATTTTTCCCACTATGTGTGGGTGAAGCAGCAAGAATCCATGTATTTGTGGCAGTTCCATTCTCATGCAATATACACCTAGTCTGCCCCTGGTTCAACAGCTATGGCCACTCAGCTGACTCCTATTGGCTCTTTTCAGCTCCAAACTTTGTGACCTTGAAAATCTGTCTTCGGTAGGTACACAGCAGCCTGTTCATTAGCTCTTCTACCACTCTTTCCAAGGTATGGGATCCAAGGCATGAATATATATTCATATTTTACAAAGATGCTCTTTGCAAAATTTGCATCAGAGAGCTGAGTTAATTCTATTTCTGTTGCCAAAAATGCAAAAAATTTATTAATCTGTTTTAGACAAAAGTGAGAAAAAACATGAAAATTTCTTTGTAATATGAATGTACCTATTATTAAAACAAGCTTGATTAAATGAAAAGTTGGGCTTTTATTACAGTATGACAGCATACTGTTAAGTGATGAATGGGAATAATAATTTATTATTATTAATATATATGACAATATATTAATTATGCATAACCTTATGTATCTAATCTGAAAAATAGCTTAATAAAAGTAGATCGATGATAGCTAAAGATCGATAGATACTCATAAATGGGGTGAAATGGCAGATAATATTAAAATTGAATAGTTTGGCAATGGCAAAAACCAGAATTATATCAGACACCAATGCAAACATCATTACTTTAAATCAGGAGCTACTTTGGGGCGGTGATTTGGCCTGGTTCAAAGCTGCTAAATACAATGTCAATTTTTTTACTTAACATCTAGGTGCTCAAATTTCAGGGTAAATTGTTGAGGGTGGAGGAAAAGGTGGTTTGTCCTGTTTATTTGAGAATATAAGTAGGAGAAAAAAAGCATTAAAATGTAACAACTAAATACAACAATAATAATGGTTATTATCTCAAACCACTATGTGTCAGGCATTAATAGATGCTTCATATACTTGATCTCATTGAATCATGGAAGATGTATATTATTATCCTTGTGTTACAGGTGACGAAACTGCCTGAAGAAACTAGTTCAAGAGCATAGGATTCCTAAATGACAGAGATAAATTCAATGACATAATTATTAGAATGCATTGCAACTGATATACAAAGCCAGGAACTGTTCTCCACAAATGACACCAATGTCCACCCAGCTAGATACCTGGAAGCCATCCTGGCCTCACACCCATAGCTAATTAGGCCATCAAGTCCAACCATTTCCCTTCTAAATAGTTCTCATATCTATCTCTTAATTTCTATCTCACTTACATGCATAAGTTCAAGCCCTTATCAATTCTCACCTAGATTATTCTCACCATTCTTTTATCCATTCTTTTCATTGCTATGAGAAAGATCTATCTAAAAGGCTAGTTTGATCAGTTACATTCTTGTGATTCTACAGGATATATACTATATACTATAATCCAGCAACTCCATTCCTGTGGATATACCCAACAGAAAAGCATACATGTGTTCACCAAATGACATATACTAGAATGCGCATAACAACTCCATACAAAATAGCTAAAAATTAGAGACTATCTAAATGTCTACCTTTAGGATGGATGAAAACATTGTGGCATATTCACACAAAGCAATATTATATACCAATGTAAAAAAACAAACTGAACTATCTAGCAATAAAATGTTTATATGTATAAACATCTGAATGAAATTCAAAACATGTAAAACTACTAATGATAGGTTGGCTAATTGGATTTAAATGAATAAGAAACATGTAAAACTAAGCTACACTTTTGGAAGTCAACTGTGATTACTCATGGGAATTGGGGGTGGTGTGAGGGAGAGAGTGATGGTAATGTCCCATTTTTCTATCTAGGTCCTGATTACATATATGTGTTCATGTGAATTCCTACAAAGAGAATTAACACTTATAAATGTTTACTTTTCTTTATGTGTGTTATATGTCAGTAAAAAATAAAAAGATTGAAAGAACAAATTAATAAGCATTAATCATGTTCCATTGCCTTTCATCTTTTGCTTCTCTCCTATATATATCTATATTAGTCAAATAATCTGTTTCTCCAGAGAAATAGAACCAATAGGGATGTATAGAGAAAAAGAGATTTATTTCAAAGAATTGACTCATGCAATTATGGAGCCTTGGCAAATCCCAAATCTGCAGGGTAGGCTGGCAGGCAGGAGACCAGGAAAGAGTTGCCATTCAAGTCCAAAGATGGTTTGTGGTAGAATTCCCTCTTCTTCAAGGGAGGTTAGTCTTTCTTTCTTTCTTTTTTTTTTTTTTTTAATTAAGGCCTTCAACTGATTGGACAAGGCCCACCCACATTGTGGAGAGTAATCTGCTTTGCTCAGTCTGCTGGTTTAAATGTTAATCATATCTAAAAAGT
Source organism: Neomonachus schauinslandi (assembly GCF_002201575.2). Taxonomy (NCBI): domain Eukaryota; kingdom Metazoa; phylum Chordata; class Mammalia; order Carnivora; family Phocidae; genus Neomonachus; species Neomonachus schauinslandi. Next base: position 55,586,301 of record NC_058403.1, read on the forward strand.
ACCTTCAAAGAAACATCTAGAATAATGTCTTGCCAAAAATCTGGGTACTGTGGCCTAGTCAAGTTGACACATCAAATTAACTATCTCAGTACCTACTCTCCTCTAAGCCATATGGAATTCCTTGGAATTCCTTGGAATTCCTCAAATGTATCCATCTCTGCAATATCTTTTCATTAGCACATTTTTCCTCCCTAGGACTTTCTCCTAAAGCCTTTGCTTTATCGCTTTCTTATTGCCTTTCTCCATTTCATTTATTTCCACTCATTCTTCAAGTCATTGTTCAGGCATTACTGACAGCCTTCCTTACCAACCACCTTTTGTTTAGTCTTACCTCTGCCATAAAACACAGAGCAATAGTCCATTGGTTGGTTCAGTTCTCTCTTTCTCCCTCTAGAACACTGAGTTTTGTAGATACCAAGATAACGCATCCATCCTTAAGTAAAATTAGAGTCACCTAGGGAGAGTTACCTTGGGCTCCAGCATGCTATGCAGACACGGAAGATGACTAGATCTGATTAAATGAAGGTGAAGGGATATATAAATAGAATTTGTACCTTGTAATACAGAATCTAGGCACTATTACTGCTGTACAGAGTTTGGACTCGCCACCACCTAGGACTTGCCTTTGCCATTTCTAGTTCACAATACAGCCAATATCTGAGGCTATCCTCATACAATACCAAAACCATCGCTGGATTCAGTCATCAGTAAAATCAAACACGAATATCCTGATCACTTGTTTGGAAGATGATCATATGAATTGTTATTCAAAATAATTGATTACACCATTGAAGTTTCAATTTAAATTTCCTGTTACTCCAGCACATGTCACCCAGTTAAGCTGGGAAGTAATTGGCATAAATTCGTATTACTGGAATTTTTATATCCAAGATGAAATTATGTCACAGGTTAAGAATAGATGGAACAACCACTCTCTCGAGGATATTTTTTTCCCCAAACGGTGGTAACTACTCGTTTGTACCCCATTCATTCCTCACAATTTCTGAGCAAATTAAGGTGTCTTAGGTCTTCCTGTCCCTCTCCTAGAACCTTGTTAATGATATCTTTGTTTTTATATTTAATATAAAATGTAGTCCATAAGCATTAATGAGGAATTTGTTCAAAAAGTCAAAAGGTCATATTTAATAGCAATATTGCTTTTGTAAATTACTGCTTCATGCAAATTATGCTCTGCTCTGAAAATGCCTAAACTGAAGAAAATATTCATTTGCTTGCTGAATAAAATCTAATATTTCACTGCTTAAAAATTCAGCTTGTTAACAGTTTTTAAATCCATTTACTTATATAAATTAATTTAAACTTTTCAAAGTCCAAGAAGGTGTTTACCAAAAACGAATTCTGTACTCAAACACCCTTAATGAATGCTACCTGCCACCACATATCAACTCAATGAGATACACAGCACATATTTCTTCTTAAAATCTTTGGTAAGTCCTGGTGTAACGAAATCTGTTTAACCTGCTATTTTCTAAACTTATCCTCACTACAGAATACCCCAATTTTTAGCCCAAATAAACCATTATATTCATTTATTCACTTTTAAAATTCTATCACTGTTAGGTAGCACTAATTTCCACTAATTTTTATTAACTGCTATAATGGACTTCCTCTATGCAGAGGATTCACCTAAGCTGGACAATATGGAGAGGGATAAAGCATGAATCCTAAACACAGGTGCAATAAATAGTACGAGGGAGAGAGAAGATGCATGATAATACGGCAAACTGCAGAGTCAAACAGACCTGAGTTTATACTTCAACTCTGCCACTTAAGAATTTTGCAACCTTGGGCACAATTCTTAAACTATTTTTATCATCTGTAAAATGAGGATAATAATGTGTACTTCACATCATTGTAGTAGGGATTAGGTATCGGGTATCACATATTTAATACAGTACATGGTACATAGTAAGTGCTCAGTAAATGACACTGATAATGATAGTAATGATAATGGTAGTAAAATGGAGGAGGAGGACAGGAGAAAGAGGGCAATTGGATGGAGGCAAAGGATAACATGAGATTTTGTTAAAGATCAAATTAATTATGTAATTATTCTGATCAACTGTGGAAAAGATCAACTAAGATGGATGAAATAAACTAACCAAAAGAGCAAAGTTAGAAGTTATGCAGAGATTTGTGGTTCTATTCACATTTTGCCATATATATCTTTTCCTATTTGAATGCAGTGTTAATGCTAATAATTTTCAATTACTACAATTTTTTACTTTTATTACCATTATATAATTTGTGACATGATGTGAGCCTTGAAATAAACAGGTAGTGCAATTTTATTTCTGTTTTATAGATGAAGAAGCTCCAGAGAAGAAAATAGCCAGTCAAAAACACAGAATCTCCTAGTCCCTGACAAGGGCTCATCTATTAGACTTCACTAATTCCAGGATCTAGTTCTAGCCCTAGAACACAGCTATGTTATTATACCTGATTCTCCTATCTATGGACGAAATGGCATGACTTTCAAATCATTTGATGACAAAATTTGCTTTAAAGCATTATAGCTAATTAGCTTTGTAAATAGTAAGAATATCCACAGGGGTCAGCAAATGTTTTCTAAAAAGAGCTAGATAGTAAATATTTTAAGCTTTGCAGGCCATATGGTTTCTGTCACAAATACTGAACTCTGCCATTTTAGCAAAAGAGCAGACACACACACGCACACTCGCACACACACACACACACACCCCACAGGCTGTTGTTGTTATCATCTTAAGCTTTTAAAAAAATGGTTTAACTGCACAATGCCTTTATTTCTTTCAAGGAATATGTTGCTGTATATTGTTGCTTTTTTAAAATTTAGTGAGTATTCACTATCCCTATCACTACATGAATGATTTTCCCTTGTTTTAGTTTCAGTTGTTTTATTATAATACATCTGGGGGTGCTTTTTATATTAGTCTTTCCTGGGATTTGCCAAACTTCTTACATTGTGGGTTGATGTCTTTTGTTAGTTTTGGAAAATTCTTGAGCATTCTTTCTTCAAAAATAACTTCTTGCCATTTTCTTTTTATCTCTTCTCCGTCTAGTATTCTACTTTCACATATGTTGGACCTTTTCACATATTCTATAGTATCTTATCTTCTCTTGTTTTTTTTTTCCTACCTTTTAATCCCTCTTTAAGTTTGATACTTTCTCTGTCCTGTATTTCTGTTTTCTCATATTCTCTTATATCAAATGTGCAGTTACATCAATTTTTTAAAATCAGTGCCTAATAATAACAATAAACTGATAATTTGTGGATCTGTTTATATTGTCTGTTTTTCTCTCTTGGTTTTCAGTCTATTTTGTCTTCCTTCCTGGAATGCGTGGCTACTTTGAATAAATGATAAAAGGAGAAGAGAGAAAATGGAATGAGGAACAGTAGGGACTTTGGGTTTTTTAATTTTCTTTCAAAGGGAATTTAATTTTGTTCTGGAAGGCACGTTGAGTATGATCTGAAACTATGGAAAATATAGATTAAGACTCAGAGATACCAAACAAAAAACAAGCAAAGTTAATTATTCACTAACTCCCTAGCCATCACTAGATGGGGTTGCTTTGGGAGAGTTGAATATTCAGAGCTCACAGTTTTCCCACACATGAGACAAATGCATTCCCTTAGGAAGACAAAAACTCTCAGGCAGGAAGCCCCCTATATTTTCAACATGTAAAAGTGAGTGTCACACCAAAGTTGTATGTTATGACTTCTCTCCAAGATCTTGGGTCCTCGAGTTCTTTCTGTTTGGAATCTATTTCCTTCCTGGATCTTCAAAAGCTTATTGTTTTCTTATGCCTTATAATATCTATTTCATGTATTTATTCCAACTTTAATAATTTTCTTGGTAGGAAAGAAAAATTGCAGCCAGAATAACCAGAAATAGAAGCCAGCTACTCCTTTTGTTTTTAATTTAAAACATAAACAGTGAATCAGAAGCTTCAGAACACCAAATATTTTGAAATCAGATAGCACACTTCTAGGTAACACATGGATTAGAGAAGGAATCAAAAGGAAAATTAGAAAGTGTTTTGAGTCGAATGAGAAAGAAAATGAATTGAAATTTGTAGAATGCAGTTAAAGCATTGCTTAGAGGGAAAATTATAGCACCAAATGATGATATGACAGAAGAAGAAACATTTCAAATCAATCCTTAAAATTAGAAAATTAAAGCTTAAGAAAAAAGCAAAAGAAGCATCAGAAGATAAATTAATGAAATAGCAGAAAAACAATAGAGAATACAATAAAACAAAGAAATAAACAAAAAACTGGTTCTTTGAGAAGATCAGTAAAACTGATAAATATCCAGGCTGAGCAAATAGAAAAAATAAAAAATACATATTACAAATATCAGGAATGAGAGAGGTGAGACATCACTACAGATTCTACATATATTGAAAAGAAAATCAGGAGATTTCACATAAAGCACAACTTTATGCTCATAAATTTAACAACTTACAAGAAATGGAAAAATTCTTTTAAATACAAAATCAAAAAATAAACCAAATAGCCTCCTATCTACTAAACAGATTTATTTTACAGCAAAAAAAAACCCAAAAAACAAAAAACTTGTCCACAAAGAAAACTCTGGGCTCAGACGACCTTATTAATGAATTCTATTAAATAGTTAAGAAGGAAACAATAGAAATTCTACAATGAGAACAGCAACCTCTGATACCCAAAGCAGACAGAGACAGTAAGAAGAAGGAAAACTGTAAGACCAGTATTTTTAATGTGTATAAGTACTTAAATTATTTTTTTAAGTTTAGTAAATCAAATCCTGCAATATATAAATCATGTCCAAGTGGGGGTTATTCTGAGAATGCAAACTTGGTTTAACATTTAAAAATTAGTCAATAATTAACTCATCATATTTACAAACCAACAACAAAAAAAACCCATTTGATCTCTCATGAAATACAGAAAAAGCATTTGACAAAGTCCAACATCCATTCCTGATAAAAACTCTCAGCAAAAGGGAATACAAGGAACCCTCCCCAACTTAGTAAGGATATCCTCAAAAAACATGCAGCTAGGGGCAACCAGTTGGTTAAGCATCCACCTTTGGCTAAGGCTCTGATCTCAGGGTCCTGGGGTGGAGCCTGGTCAGGGCTCCTTGCTCAGCGGGGAGCCTGCTTCTTCCTCTCCCTCTGCCCCTCTCCTCCACTCGTACTCGCTCTCTCTCTCTCTCAGATAAATAAAATATTTAAAACCAAAAACCATGCAACTAATACCATACTTAATCCTGAAACATTAAATACTTTCCCCCTAGGATGAGGAAAAATAAAAGAATATTTTTTCTTACCATTCTATTCAGCACGGTCCTAGCCAGTGCAATAAGGCAGAAACAGAAAGACAAACAGACAGATGAACAGACATAGATAAATGGCATCCAGGTTGGAAAGAAAAAATAAAATTGTCTTTATTCACAGACAAGATGATTGTCTATGTAGAAAATTCTATGGAATGTACAAAAATACTACTAGAACTAATAAGTGAGTTTATCAAGTTTGCAGAATAAAATGTTATTGTAAGAAATCAATTATTTTTCTACATATTAGTAAAAAATTGGAAATTTCAATTTTAAATATCATTTACAACAGCATCAAAAATCTATGAAATACTTAAGGATAAATCAAACAAGATATGTTTAAGACCTGTACACTGTAAACTATAATATATGGCTGAGAGAAATTAAAGAAATAAAGAGATCTATACCATGTTCATGTGTCAGAAAATTCAATATTTTTATAACCAATTTTTTACAAATTGATCTATAGATGCAACACAATTCCTTCCCAAACCACAGCATTGTCTATGAAATTGGCAAGCTAGTTTTAAAATTCATGTGGCAATGCAAAAGGCAGAGAATAATTAAAACAACTTTAAAAGGATTTTCTGGTGTAAGACTTCTTCAAGTTATATAATCAAGACAGTGTAGAATTGGCATAAAAATAGACAAATTGATCAGTGGAACAAAATAGAGTCCAGAAATAGTCACAGTCCTATATAGAAAACTGATTCTTGACAAAGGCAAGTTCAATTCAGTGGAGAATGAACAACCTTTCAACAAACAGTGCTTGAACTACTGGATATGCTTATGCCAAAATGAAAACAAACAAGCAAAACAAGATTAAAACCAAACAACAGAAAAAACTTTAATCTATACCTATACATAAAAAATAAACTCAAAAATAAACCTAAATGTAAAACTTAAAACTATAAAACTTCTGAAAGAAGACACAGAAGAAAATTTCTATGAATTTGGATTAGGCTCAGATTTTTTCCAAATGACATCAAAAGTATCATTGACAGAAGACAATAATACCTAAATTAGATTTCTTCAAAATGAAAACTTCTGTTTTCTGAAAGGCACAGTTAACAGAATGAAAATGGAAGCCACAGACTGGGAGAAAGTATTTTCAAATCATATATTTGCTAAAGGACTTGTGTCCAGAATATATTTATAAAATCTCCAAACTTAATAATAAGAAAACAGATGTCTCAATAAAAAATGAATCAAAGATTTGAACAGACACTTCACCAAAGAAGATATGTGGATCGCAAAAAGCACATGAAAAGATGTTCATTTCTCATTAAGGAAATGCAAATTAAAGCCAAAGTAATATACCACTGCACACCTATTAGAATGGCTAAAATTAAAACACTGATCATACCAAGTATTGGCAAGAATGTGGAGGAACTGGAGCTACTATATATTGCTGGTACGGCTATAAAATGGTTTTACCACTTTGGGAAACAGTTTGACAGTTCCTTAAAAAGTTAGGCATACATTTAGCATATGATCTTGGCATTCCAACCCTAGATCTTTATCCAAGAGAAATAAAGGAATATCCATACAGCCTTAAAAATGAATGCTCATAGCATTCACGTATCTGTAATTGTAGTTGTAATACTTATGTATGTATAATTTATAAAAACTAGAAATAACTCAAATATCTGTCACAGGTGAATAGATGAACAAAGTGTTGTATATTGGTTCTATGAAATACTAATCAGTGATGAACAGAATGAACTGTTTATATATGCAATAACATAGATGAGTCTCAAAATAATTACACTGAATGACAGAAAAAATTCTAAAATATGCAAATGTTAGATCAGTTGTTGCCAGAAGACAGAGAGATAAGAAGATCAGAAGGGGAGATGACAAAAGGGCATGAGGGAATGTTTGCAGGTGACGGATAGGTTGACTATCTTGATTGTACTGGTGGTTTCATGGGTGTCTAAACTTATAAAATTGAATGTTTTAAATGTGTGAAGTTCATTTTGTATCTATTATTCCTCAATAAAACTGCTTTATGAATGGATTAACAAAATGTGGTGTATATATATATTATACATACAAACACACATGCACACACAATAGAATACTATTCAGCCTTGAAAAGGAAGGACATTTTGACACACACTACACCATGGATGAATCTTGAGGACATTATGCTAAGAAATATAAGCCAGTCACAAAAAGATAAATACTGTGTCATTTTACTTATATGCAGTATTTAGAGTCATCAAATTCATAGAAACAGAAAGTAGAATGGTGGTTGCCAGGGCTGAGGAAAGGGGGGAAATGGAGAGTTATTGTTTTATGGGTACAGAGTTTCAGTTTTGTAAGATGAGGAAGTTCTGGAGACTGGTTGCACAACAATGTGAATATACTTAACACTACTGAACTACACACTTAGAAATGGCTAAGGTAATAAATTTTATGTTATGTGGTATTTTGTACCAAAATTTTAAAAAACTGCCTTAAGAACAGTTGAGGGAGTTCAGGGCATCCATTCACTCATCCTTGGGGACAGATGTGAGGCTCTGCCTGCCACACTCACCATGGGTCTGTAGTGACGACCCGTGGAGGCATGATGGGAAGTAACCTCATTTGAGGCAGTTGCCGTGGGATAGACTTTTTCTAGTCTTTAATATAAGCATTTACAAATAAAGGAAGAACCATTTCTGTGCAAAGAAAACCTTTACACAAATGTTGCTAGGATGACTTATATTTTGTACAAAGCCCCATGCCATCCACCTCATTGTCACATTTATTCGTTCTGTCTTTCCCAAGAAAGAGAAAAAGTAGGTGCATAGTGAAAGTCAAGAGAGGGATATTTAGACTCAAAATGAGGGCTTTTACCCAAGATCAGATCAAGAGCCAAGGTGTATTATGATCTGGACCATAAATGCCAAAATTTGAGAAGGGAGAGGATATTGTAGGTGTAGGAAACAGAATGGTCAAATCAGTTTTAAAATAAGAATAACAAAAAATACAATTTTTTTTTCAAATATTTACATTATTAGTTTTCCAGCTTTTCAGATCTCTGCTGAAATGTCACCTCATCAGGCAGGACTCCTGATGCCACACTGCATGATGTTACCCCTCAACCCTCTTGTCCTATCGCCTTACCCAACTTTATTTTTTTCTTTGGAGCATTGTCAGTACCTGACATTACATTATACAATGATGGAGTGTTTATTTATTTACTCTGTTGCCCATAGTAAAATAATATCCATGAGCATAGAGACATCGTCCAAATGTCTTATTCATACCATGTCCTCAGAGCCTGAAACAATGCCTGGCATATAGAACAGACTGAAAAAAAAAAAGTATATATTTGTTGAATGACTGGAGTAGCAACAAGCCATTGGATTTGTGTATCTCTCTTGCTACCACTGTGCTGTGATGAGGGGCTTAGGAGCCAATCAGTGAACTAAATTCTATCCTGCCATTTCTCACCCCAAACCCAGAGCATCTCGTGGGTCACAAACACTATCTAACATGATCATTCGGAGTCAAGACCATACCTCATTTTTGTTCTTTTTTATGTGCTCTATATCCCAGGCAGGTGAAAAAGTCCCTTAAAACTCACATCCTAGGAAGATTCCCCATGATAGGCTCTCTGGATATTCTTGTAAAGAAGAAAGGAAATCAGTGGAAAATAATTAAATTTGCATCTCTGGACCAGCAGACTTGCTTTATTTTCTATCATAAATGTAGCTCCTGGAAAAAAAAATACCAAGAAACTTCACACTGAGTAAAATTCTTAGATAAAATAAAAAAAGTCTTCATTAGTATAGCCAGGGAGCTGACAACGCTCTAAAGAGCTTTGGGTATAGATAGAGATACAGTATCTGCTGGGTGGATTTGATGAATCTCTGCACAAACAGGCACCAGGCACCCTCTCCTTGGCTTTCCTGTGTCCCATCCCTGGGGTCTCTCCTCTACTCTGGACCAGCAGGGGTGATTGTCCCAGCCCCAAGTCTTCCAGGTAGATCTGGAGGTGAAAAACTTATGTGGGTCCTGTTATCATGAGTCCAATAGTGATATCTTGGTCCCATATAATTTTAATATTATCTGTGGTCACTTCTATAAACTGCAGAGGAGGAAAGTTCTGCAACAAATGTTCCTAACTCAGCTGAGTAGAAAGCAATTAGAACGAACACACCTCAAAATGCAGCTAACCTGTAATTAACCACAACTCACCATGCTCAGTCATCCCGTAATAATACCGGTGCCAGAGATTTAAAATGCCTTAAGAGACAACAACTAAAAGGAGGAATGATAAAAATCAATTTATGCTGCAAAATGCATCCCCCTGTGCAGGTATCACAGAATGCAGGAGCCGGAAGGAATCTAATTAATGAGATGCTTAGATCCTGATCCAACTGACAAGAAGAAAGGGAGGTTCTGGAGGCTAAATGGTTCCCCCCTTTCTGGAAGGAGACAGAGCTACAATAAACCTGTGTCCCCAAACCCCCATTTCAGTACTTTTTCTACAAGTACCAAGAGCATTCTGGATTTGTGGTGTTTAAACATTTTTATCTTTTGCAGCAGAACCCCTTCCTCAAGCAAATTCCAACACGAGGCCTGACATTGGCAACAGAGGGTAGAGTAGATGACCCAGTGAGTGAATTGGGGAGCTATACCTCTAGGGCCCCAATTTTGCTTTTCCTATCCACAGTTGAAGATTGGGAGGAATGTCTAAGAAAGAATTGTGAAGTTGTTGAAATCTGTCTTGAGTGCCCACAACATCACTGTTGTACTTCCCTTTCCTCTCTCTAGGAGTCTGGCCTGTCCCAGTTCTAATGACCTGAGTCCCTTAGCACACTCATGATCTCTTTCCTTTGCAGCTGAAAGTAGTCACTGAAACATTTGACTTAAAACTTTTCACACCAATATTTATCCAGTCACAGTTCAATTGGCTTCATTTTCTCTTTAATTGTGAGATATAAGCCCCCCTCCCATTGAACCTTTGCAACAACTGGGAACAGGTTGGGGTAATCATTTAGGCAACAGAGGTCTGGGCTGCTGGGTGAAGCAGAGCTGTCTAACTAGCTTCAGTTATTGTAGGCATCCTGGGTAACATTCAAGAGATACTCTATAGTATTTTTTCAGCTCTCCATGCCTGGGTTGTAAAGCTCACTCTACTAGTTACTTACCATGCAGCTTAAGTAAATTGCTTAACTTTTCTTAGTATCAATATTGTAATCTGCCAATTAGGTTTAAGAATTCTACTTCAGGGGCCCCTGGCTGGCTCAGTTGGTAGAGCATGTGACTCTTGATCTCGGCGTCGTGAGTTCAAGCCCCGCGTTGGGTATAGAGTTTACTACAAATAAAATAAAATAAAATTACATACAAAAAAAAAAAAAAGAGAGAGAGAGAGATTCTACCTCAGGATCCTGTTAAGAAACATTAAAAGTGATAAAGATTATGGTATATCTTGCAATTCTTAGGGCAGCAAACATTGATTCCATTCTCAACTCTCTTCTCCCCTTGAGAGGAGGTTGATCAAGGTGTAATAAGGCTGTGACTTCTGATCATCTAGTCCCAGCAGCTGGTGGGAGGGAAGGTGCCATCGGCTTTCGGCACTGGAACCTATTCTTCACAAACAAAAGTTCATCCACCCTTCCCGGCCCTTCCCAGACCTTCCCAGACTTTGTTCCTGCTCCTGCTTTGCCATCTAGCACAGAGTGGTTCATTCATTCAACAAATGCATGGTTCTAGTCGTGGTTACACCCCCCCCCCAACACATACACACATGTGTACAAATAAAACACAGGTTCATCCCCCAAGAAATCTACAGTTCAGTTATGATTCTGAACAGGAAAAAGCTCTACACTTTTCCCTTAACCACACCTATGTAAGGGTTTCATAAATACAGAGGGGGCCAGGGGGTCGTTGATTAGTAGGAGGTCACAGTATTAGAGTAGAATTATATCAATAATCACAGTTGTCTATAAAAGAGGTGGGTGCATATCACGCTCATCTCAGTTTAATGAACAGCAGCATACAGATCATTCTGTAAAGAGGACATTCATTCTTATCTTTTTGTGGTCTAAAATAACTTTGCAGAAATTGAAAAGAAAAAACTACAGTAGATGGAAGCCCTTGACAAAGGCAGTAGGATTTCGGCGTCCAGAGCAGACAAATAAAGCTACGAGTTTTCCTGTCTCAGTCATACATCACCTGAAAAAAGGGGTGCCTATCAGTCTCCTACCTGGTACCTTCTCCCCTTCCCCGGCTCTGCTTTGTTCCATGGGAAACATTTCCGAGGCGCTTCTGCCCCCAAGCTTCTGGGTAAACGTAGCCAGTTGGAAGGCAGTGGCCAAGGACTGAAGGACAGGAGAAGAGGGTAAGCTGAGGTATTTCTCCCCCTTCTCCATGTCTCGCGGTGTCTTTGGCAGTGGCTATGGCTCCTCCCTGACAGCATCACTCCTGTTGTACCGGCCAACTGTGTTCCAGTTGCTGTGGGACCACAGTCCGCCTCCTCCTCCTCCTCTCGCTAGCAGGTGCTAGGGGCTTCCTGCAGCTGCTAAGCCCCTCGGTTATCTTGCCATCTGCTCTTTGGCTTCCTAGAGATTCCATCATCTGTATCACCAGTTCCTGATATTAAATTTCTTCAGTTTTAAATGTTTACAGTGATAGCTGTGTTCCTGTTTTGACTTTGCCTTATTCGTAGGGCTCGTCCTAATGCAAATATACCATCCATTCAGATGCGCATTGTGTGTGTCTAGATCTGTAGAAACAAAAACTAACTTATACATGACATCCAACATTAACTGGCATGCAGTAGCTGTTAATGTGCATTGCTTGTAAATTAACTGGTCATGGTATTAGGGGAAATAACATAAAAGGTACTTCAAATATGGAAAATTCATAGTAATTATACACATTTTATGACTTAAAAACCATTTATATCCTTCACTGTTTTTGACAGTAAGACACATTATACATGCATTGGAATGTTCAAAGTTCAAAGTTTCATTTGACAAAGTATATAAACTAAACATAGATACTCCCCCTCACTCTTGATGAGTTATACTATGTAATTGCCCGCTTGTCCCTCTCCCTGCTCCTCCCACTGCTCACACACTCTCTCTCTCTAAAATAAATTAAAACAAATCCTTAAAGTTTCTCTTTCCCTCTCTCTCTCTGCTCCTCCCCATGCTCGCTCACTCTCTCTGAAATAAACAAATAAATCTTAAAAAAAAAGAACACAAATAATGCTAACATATACCAATGTTTTAAAAGAAAAGAAGGCTACCACAATGACTTCAAAGTTTCCAGTCAGGATGCCTAGAGAAATAGTCATACCACTTCCAGAAATAGTTAAGGCACATAGAGTCTGAGATAACAGCAAATGACTCCAATGAAATACCCAGGAAGATGGGAAATTTCAAGCCTATAAAACCTCCAGACTGGATTGAGGATTTGCCAAAGGTACATTAAACTTAATTATAGGTGTATCACGTTCTCATCCAGCAAATTAGTTTGTCAAATACCTTAAATGGAAGAAAAAAATTCACATAAAAATGTCCATTAAAAATGGTTTCTAATGCACCAGTGAGGGGAAAGCTCAATATTTTTATTTGTTCGTCTAATTGACAGTAATGAATACTGATTTTGCTCAGATAAGGTGAAGAAATTTAGGATTTCCAGAGCAGTAGCCAAGTAAGATTTGTTGGCTTCATCCATAATCTTCTACAAGAGAGTCTCTTTTGGAGGAAATTTACACTTTTTCCTCTTCATGCCTTTATAAAGACTGGAGTGCATTTCACTACTTCCCCTTTGGCAGATTTAATTTTATTTTGTAATTAACAATAACTAGTTTGGGAATTATACTGTGGTGTCTTTTAGTTTTGAATTTTCATTGAGTCTTTTTATGAAAAATGACAAACTCCTCAGAGGGACCACTGTGGTTTGTTGCCATGGATAATTGTCTCTAAATAAACTCAGGGTAGTTAAGTGGATATGAACAGATGGAAATAAGTTGGTGGAAGTTGACTATTGTGCCTCTTGGCTCCTGTTTATTTGTCACATCTTTTTGTCTTGTCATGCCTGGCATTTTACACCCTTGAACTTTAACAATGTCATCTGGATTCCTCCTCAGAACCTGCATAAAAGTGAGCTCCAGGGTAGAGCCCTCTACCCACCTGACCAGAGCCACAGTAGGGACCAGTGGCCTAATCACAGTTCTCAAAGCCCTGTATTGGTACAGCTGCCTAACCCTGTCCATGTTCAACTAACCTCAGTTGGAAATGCAAGCCAGCTCTGTTTAGCACCACCATTTCTCTGCCTTGATTTTACACATGGGGAAAATAAAGCCAGGGCAAGGAGATGACTCAGCTTAGCGTCCAGGCGCTCACTGAACTAATTCCACAATTAGTTACTGAGTGCCAGCCACAGGCTAGCCACTGTTCTGGACCCTGGGAAGACCATAGTGACAAGGCACAGGCTCTGCACTGGTGGAGCTCACAACTCAGTAGGTGAGACAGACAAGTCATCAGGAAATTAAAATGCAGCGTGATAAGCATAAGGTCAGAGTAACACAGGAGCTCGTAGGAGGGGCACTTAATGCAGTCTTGACGAGTGGCAATATAGTTTCCTACAGAAGGAACACTTTCATTTTAACTTGAAAGATGAGTAAGTGGTTGGTCAGGAAAATAACTCTCTGCCAAACTTAATGGCTATCCAATTAAGCTTGGTCCTTGGGTATTTCAGTTTAAACCAATCAATGTTTCTAACACTGTGATAGAACTTTCAGGAGGATACCAGAGAAATAAAAATACCAAGATGCTTGCCCTGAAAAGATTGCAGTTTTGTTGGAGAAAATGGAATCAAACCAATCAAAACCAAAGAAGGGATAATACAGAAGAATATTTTATTGCAAACAAAGACACCTGGTATAAATAATATTGTTGTGGGAGAAATCCTCAGAGTTGTTCAACAGCCTTCAGTAAGAAGGTGGAACTAAGCTGAGGCTTGAAAGATGGGTGGGCAAGACAGCTGAGAATCTGCATCTTCTTCTGATATCACAAATCTCATCTCAAGTTCTGGATAGGTTCGACTATAACGTTAATTCTGAATAATTTCCTTTTTTTGCACTGGTTCTTTGGAAAGCTATTTTTTTCCTCAAATCAATGTTTATGCATTGAATTGTGTTTCTTAAAAAGATAAGTTGGAGCCCAACCCTTGGTACTTGTGAACATGACCTTATTTATAACAGGGTCTGTGCAGATGTAATTAGGTTAAGATGAGATTGTACTGAATTCGAGTACGTCCTAATTCAATGTGACTGGTGTCCTTATAAGAAGAGACACAGAGACATGCACAGAGGAAGAGGATATGAAGACACACAGGGAGAACGTCGTGTGACGTTCAGAGGCAGATGTTAGAATGGTGTGTCTACAAGCCAAGGAACACCAAGGATTGCCTGCAGGACCAGAAGCTAAGAAAAAAGCATGGAACAGACTCTCCCTTAGAGCCATCAGAAAGAGCATGGTCCTACTGATGTTTTGATTTCAGACTTCTAGCTTCCAGAATTGTGAGAGAATAAATTTCTGTTGTTTTAAGCCACCCAGTTTGTGGTACTTGTTTATGGCAGCATGGGGAAACTCATACAGGAACTAAACATGGCCCCTGAATGGAATTTGGCATTTGTGAACACTATCCATGAAAAGTATCTTTAGGATTGTTTGAAATATCAAATGACGTGGGAAGACAAAGAATTCAGCAGTAGGATTCGGTTGAAGATCACCCAGAGCGGCCGCTGCAGACGGTGAGCTTCAGCAGGCAGGGTCAGGCCCCCCACGGAACCGGGCTCACACATGAGGACGGAACCAAAGACCACCAGCCACCGCCATTGCTGCTTGCTTCTCGGGGGTTCTGCCCCTCCTCTCCTGGGAATATCATTTTAGAATAAAAAACCATAATATTTAAGATGTTAATATTTTGCTCAATGCCTACCAAAACTGAAATAGTATTTTGTGCAGTTTTGGTTAGTTGACCCATTTTACAACATCACATGGTTATTTTGCAGCATATTTTGAAAATGAGAAACGAAGAGCTGGCGTGAACAGGTATTATATAATGCATGATGTTTGTAAGTACTATCAGTAAAGTATGGTTCATTATTTTCATGAAGATCTCCTGGGCCTGGGAGAGCGGCAGCGGCCGCGCCGCCCAAGAGGAAGGTCTGCTCCGCCGTGGAGGCCGTGAAGGAGGAGGCCAACAGGGGACCCACGAGGTTGCCTTCGCCTGCTTCTGCAAAAGTGGAAATGAAGCCAAAAAAGGCAGCAGGCAAGGATGAATCTTCAGACAAAAAAGTGCAAACAACAGGGAAAAGGGGAGCAGAGGGAAAACAGGCAGAGTGGCTAACCAAAAAACTAAAAAAGACTTATCTGCAGAAGATGGAGAAGCTAAGAAGGAGAGTCCAGTCTCTGATGAAGCGGGAAGGAAGAAGCCAAATCTGATTAATGTCATACACCATGACTTACCAGTGGTCCCTGGCTCAGGAATATTTTTATCAACTGTTTTGTAAATGCAAGCTTTTAGTAGCTCTAGAAACATTTTTAAGAAGTAGAGAATCCTGTCTCATCCCATATTTTAGTGTAAATGCTTTTTTTTTTTCTTTTTTTAAGAGGTGAAATCATTGGCTGCTTGTTTACTTTGCAATACAACCAGAAAATTGTAAGATATGGAATACCAGAAGTTTTTATTGTCTTGGGTGTCAGCTCAACATTCCAGAGGAGGGGGTAGTTTTTTATCCTGTCCTACAAAGCATACTAAATGGCAATTCAGAGTCAGTCATGCATGTAATATGTCTTGAATATTTTAAATTACTTTTATTCCTGTGTTGTTTTTGGTAGATTATTTTCTAAAGAAAACCACTCCTTGATCTTGGCTCTCCCTGTGAGAATTTTGTGCACTCTGTAACATCTTTGGGCAGTGGCCTGCTTTTCCTAGTAACTTTGTTAATGTGCTGGAAAAGGTTGAAAATTTGAATATGTAGTGTACATGATATTAAACTGTGAATTAGTGGGACTTACAACAGCGTATCAACACTTGAAGGTATTCATACTTGATATCCTGGTAAGGAAGATTTGCCTCCAGATTTTAAGTTAAAAAGTCACCGGAATAACTGGAAAAGAATCACAGCTACATGGTTTTTTAGATGTTCAGCACATATGTTAAAAATTGTGCACAAATTGAAATATCTGTGTACCTATCCTCAGAATGACCAGTAACATCTCAATTATGAAAGAAAACAAAACAAAAAAAAGATCTGAAATTTATTTCAATACCTGTGAAATTAGCTAAATGAGCCAAGTAAGATGGAAGAGACCATTAATACAAGAGGTAATATTAATAAATATGTGGGAGAATATTCAGATTTGTTAGTTCATGAAAGTAAAAGTAAACTTTGGAATAATTTTAAAGTATTAGCAATTTTTTTGAAGAAATATATAACACTACATGTTTAGGAAGTGTACATTTGTATTGATGAAGGCATTGTAAACACCTTTCCAGCTCTACTTTAAAAATACATGTGGAATCTGACCACTTTCCATAAACATCTCAGCTACCACCATGGTCCAAGGCACTGCCATCTCTTACCTGCATTATTGTAACACTTCCTAACTGGTCTCCCTGCCTGTATTCTTACCCCATCAGAGTCAACACAGTAGCAAGACTAAATCGGCTAACAAGTCAATCCATTATCATTTCTCCGTTTAAAACTCTCCAGTAGGGGTGCCTAACCTCAGTTGGTTAAGCAGTTGCCTTCAGCTTAGGTCATGATCCCAGCATCCTGGGATCGAACCCCACATCGGGCTTCCTGCTCAGCGGGGCTCTGCTTCTCCCTCTCCCTCTGCCCCTCCCCTGCTCATGCTCTGTCTCTCTCTCAAATACATAAAATCTCTTAAAAAAATAAAAAATAAAACTCTCCAATATCTCCCTATTTCATCTAGAGTGAAAGAAACTCAGAGGCCTTACCCAATTTGTCAAAGCCATATAAGATCCCAGACTCTGTTACCTGTCTGATCTCTTCTCGCACTGTTCCATTCATATGGACTGCTCGCTCTTCCTAAGACCACAACTGTGCTGGGCATGTTTCTGCCCCAAGACCAGATATTCCAGACTTTTCCCTCACCTTTTCAAGTCTTTGTTCAAATGTTACCTTCTTATAGGGCTCTTAGACCATCCTGTTGTGACATCTGCCACCCTCTACATTCTCCAGGCTCTTCCCTGCTTAATTTTTCTCCAATGCACTCATCACTTTCAAGGACAACATAATTTGCTCATTTAATTTATTTCCTGTGTTCTTTCTTGTGGATATAAGGTCCATGAGGGCAGGACTTTCCATCTGTTGATGCCTATATTTTATTGCCTAGAATACTGCCTGGGATATAGTAGGCACTCAATAAATATTTATTCAGTGATGGGACAAGCTATTTATCTTAGCATTATTTGAAAGAGCAAAATATTAAACAACCTACAGTTTCAACAAAAGAATAGCTAAATGAATAATGATATTTTTCAATAGAATATCAAATACCCATTACAATAATTATATTAACTGCATCCTTTGTATAAATGTTTACAATAAGGGGGAGGGTAGCACGTGGGTGGCTCAGTTGGTTAAGCCTCTGACTCTTGATTTAGACTCAGGTCATGATCTCAGGGTCTGCACTGTGCATGAAGCCTGCTTAAGATTCTCTCTCTCTCCCTCTGCCCCCCCCCCACCGCATGTGTGCATATGCATACTCTCAAAAAAAAAAGAGAGAGATAAATGTTTATAATAATTTTAAAAGTAGAAAACAAAACAATCAGGGCAACTACATCAAACTGCCTGTGAATATGTTAGTATGATGGGTACGTTTTGCGTTTTTAAGTAATAATGGTACATTCTGGGTTTTTAAATAATAATGTTTAATGTCTTGGTGACCATAAAATGTTTTAAAGTGAAATTGAGCTGTATTGGAATACTGAAAACAGAACTAGAGTTGTATTTTTAGCTAGTTGGATTCATTGTCACTTTTTGGAATTTAAAATAATAAAAAAATTCCAACTTTATTCTGATGATTAAAACTAACAGCTTCATTTTTGAAAGCAGAAAATTAATTGATTTATTCAAAATACATTGATGAAATAAAACTTCTCTGTCCTGGGATACCGAGTTAAACTACGATAAAGTTTAATTTTACTCTTAAATGATGAACATAGAGTTTTCCTATTGATACAAAAGTAGGAAGGTGTCATTACATTGATAGTCTATTTACATTCTTTGAATTTAAATTAGCTTAGGGAAATTTAGGATTTTAAAATATCTTGATGTAGAAACAATATATCATAAAGCCTGAACAGTAACAAGGGAGCTCAGGGCTTTACAAGAAACACTGCTCATGAAGACAAAGTTTCCCATGATGGAGAAAGGCTGATACATTTGGTAAATTATAAATTGATGTAAATTGATGTCTCACATGCAGGTGGATGTATTTTTAGGCTTTGCTACAATTACTGCCAGATCCTCAATCTTCTCCAAAAGCCAGCCACACCACCAGTCTTGTGGTAATGGCGTTGCAGAACCAGGGGCATCCTTGGAGCAACATAGGGCAGAGAACGGAAAACAATCATTGGAGGCACACTGGACCTATTGTTGTGCATACTACCGCACATCTGAGGAAGGTGACCCTGGGACAGGGAAGAACTGGGGACCCTGGTACTCCCTCCCTTGTGGGAAGAGATGATGGGACACTTCAATCGTACACAGCTCCTTTCTGATCTTTAAGGTTATATCTTATTATGGCTAACACAAATTCATGGGACAGCACATGGCAGTTAGTTTTTTATACACATACAAAATGAGTAAAAAGAAGTGAGTAATTGGGGTGCCTGGGTGACTCAGTGGTTGAGTGTCAGACTTGATTTCGGCTCAGGTCACGATCTCAGGATTGTGAGATCGAGCCCTATGTCAGAGTCTGTGCTGGGTGTGGAACCTGCTTGGGATTCTCCCTCTCCCTCTGCCCCTCCCCCACCTCTCCTTCTCTAAAAAAAATTTTAAAAAATAAGTGAGTAATTAATATAATTAAATGAGTGAAAGAATAAATGAGAAAATGAGAAAGAAAAGAAAAGAGGAGGGAACAAAAAGCAAAGAACATGAAAATCAATAAAAAGAAAAGAATAAGAAATGACTGTAGAATATTGGAATGAAATAGTTAGATAAAAAAGAATTAGGAAAAGGGAAGAAAATTGAACTAAGCTGGTTATCTGGGAATGGAAGCCAAAGGGCCAAAAGAAAAACCCAGGGGTGCCTGGCTGGCTCGGTAGATAAAGAATATGACTCTAGATCTCAGGGTTATGAGTTCAAGTCCCACATTGGGCATAGAGCTTACTTAAAAAAAAAAAAAAAAAAGTCCAGTTGTTGGAAGATACCTAGTTCCCCAAATAGCACATCCAGGTTTCCTCAAAATTCTGGAGGAGTCACGCATGCAGAGGGAAGGATGTCTTCAGCCTGGAGGAGATTGGAGAGATGCCAATGAGAAGATAAACAAAAACATTGCTTTTAAAGGTATCCAGTGATATTTGTTCTCTTGACACTTTGTATATTTGGAATCAATCTTGCTGAAAAGACATTTCACTAATATTATGTTATGCACTGTGCAATAAAACACTGCTTCATATTTCAAAAATCACATTTCATCCTGTGGCAAATATCAAAGAATTCATCAACTCTTTTATGAAGGGCATTATTATTTTTGCATTTAAAGGCTAACATTCTTAAACTGACTCATTTTAGGGGCACCTGGGTGGCTCAGGCAGTTGAGCGCTCAGGTCATGATCTGAGGGTCCTAAGATTGAGCCCTACGTTGGGCTCTGTGCTCAGCGGGGGATCTGCTAGAGATTCTCTCCCTCCCTCTACCTCTGCCCCTCCCCCTAAAATAAATAAATAAATCTTTAAAAATAAGTAAATAAATAAACTGACTTGTTTTAAAGAGTTTACATCCTTTGATGGAGGTTAAAAGTCTTGTCCTAAAAAAAATTCTTGGGGCCCCTGGGTGGCTCAGTCGGTTAAGTATCTGCCTCAGTTCATGATCCCAGGATCCTGGGATTGAGCCCCACCTTGGGCTCTCTGCTCAGCGGGAAGCCTGCTTCTCCTTCTCCCTCTCCAGCTCCCCCTGCTTGTGCTCTCTCTCTCTCTCTCTCTGTCAAATAAATAAATAAAATCTTCAAAAAAAAATTCTTGAGATTGGTTGCATAACATTGTGATCGCACTTAATCCCAATGAACTGTATAGTTTATTTTTTAAAATTTTTTAAAAGATTTTATTTATTTATTTAACAGAGAGAGAGCACAAGCAGGGGAGGGGCAGAGGGAGAGGGAGAAGCAGACTCCCCGCTGAGCAGGGAGCCCAATGCTGGACTCCATCCCAGGACCCTGGAATCATGGCCTAAACCAAAGGCAGACGCTTAACAGACTGAGCCACTCAGGTGCCCTGAACTGTACACTTTAAAATGTCTGAGATGGTACATTCTGTTATGTATATTTTATTAAAAATTTTTCAAGTTAAAAAAAATAAAGTATCTTAGATCATAGGCCAAGATGGTAATGGTTCAGGGAGCAAGCACTCGCTTATATTATAATAAACCTGATATAAATTTAAATTGCAAAATCTAAACACCTATCCTAAAGCAATGCTTTTACATTTGTAAATACCTTAAAATTAGGCAATGTGGGGAATTGTGAATGTAATAAGATAGTTGCCTAGGAGATCAAATTCTGTAAACTAACACAGAGCCTGCATCTAGAAGTCACTAACTTCTGGCAGCTTGATAAATAAGTGTCCATGAGACTCCAAACCTTAAAAATTCTTGATTTTTGCTGTTCATCTCTGATATCCAAATGCTGCAAATCATTGCATGCATATTTTATTTATTTATTTATTTATTTTTTTATTTTTTAAGATTTTATTTATTTATTTGAGAGACAGAATGAGAGAGAGAGCACATGAGAGGGGGGAGGGTCAGAGGGAGAAGCAGACTCCCTGCTGAGCAGGGAGCCCGATGTGGGACTCGATCCCGGGACTCCAGGATCATGACCTGAGCTGAAGGCAGTCGCTCAACCAACTGAGCCACCCAGGCGCGCTGCATGCATATTTTATATTCTGCTATCTATCCCCAGCTCCTTTTATTCCCTTTTTGCTAACCTATAACATCCATGCATCTCCTACTTCTCTTCTCAAGGGCACAGGCAAGTACCTATGGTTCTTTGCTTCTCTCTGCCTTCATCAATAGTTGGGTCTCAGTCTCACTTCTCTGTTGTTTAAAAAAATGTCAGCAGTCAAATACTTAATTGGCAAAATGCAGCAGAAGCTTAATTGTGGAGAAAAAAAAATGATATGCTGAACTTCAGAGCAAATCAGTACATTATGTGGACTGAGAACATAGGGAAATTCTCCTTTATAGAGTCCCCCCAGGACAATTGAGTTTTTTTTAAAGATTTTATTTATTTATTTGACAGAGAGAGACACAGCGAGAGAGGGAACACAGGCAGGGGCAGAGGGCGAGGGAGAAGCAGGCTCCCCATGGAGCAGGGAGCCTGCGGGGCTCAATCCCAGGACCCTGGGATCATGACCTGAGCCAAAGGCAGACAACCAAGTGAGCCACCAGGCGCCCCAGGACAATTGAGATCTTGATGCTACCTATACATAAGGGCATGAAGGGAGAATTTCACATCATGAGAGAGCATGTTGGGACAGATTTATATAGAAAATGGGCACTTGTCAGCCCTGCCTCTCTCCCTTTCAGGGAACCCTGCCCTAACTAGCCCAGGGAGCAGTAACAGATGCACCCATCTGAGAAAGGTCAGAGGCCTGAGCACCTCAGGCCTCCGCTATCACATAGATTATAAAGGGCAGACACTTGCACTTTTTGCTGGTTTTTATGTGATGGAAACATTTAAATTTTGAGTACTTACATTTGCCCTCTCTCAGCCTTTTAAGAAATGTAGGCCCACGAGTATCTCATTTATATTTAGCCGAGTGAGGTGGTTGCAAGTAAAAGAAGCTAAATCCAGCCTGGCCCTCTTTATTACAAAAGCTGCCAATCCCAATGTCGAAGAAGGGGCTAAATGGGGACCACTAACTGTTGGAAAGCACGGAGTGAGAAGTGCCATATGGGAAGAAAGTCTAGGGTCACCAGATTTTCTGGTTTGCCGAGGGAAACAGGGATATCTGGATTTTAACGTGACATATTCTGACTTTCAGAGGTTGGCAACTAATTCAGGTTTTTCAGCACTCTGTGAAGGCCAAACTCCACATACCCACGGGCTATATTCAGCCTGCAGGTCCTCCAGGGGTGACCTCACTTTCCATACCAAAGACTGAGCAACCAGAGGAGGGGCTGGGAGGGAAAGATAAGAAAGGGCTTTAGGTACCTGTTCTATGGAATGGAAATTTGGAAAGAAAGAGAGGCTTAAGGAGAAATTTTAGGAATGTTTTCGGGGCCATGAGTGGCATAACTACATTTGTAAACCGAAACACCGCCTGTGCTTTTAAAATTGGACTTGTATTTTTTTGGTTTCCTTCTAGATGTGGTAACACGCAAATGTTGGCTATAACGTAAAAGGAAACCAGCCTGGCTCTATAGGCTTACATTTATAAATGATTAATATTGTATAGCCAAGTTTTTGTGAAAAGATCATATTGGATTCGTGTCAGAATTTATGATAAAACCACAGCTCTCTGGGGTTTAGTAAGGCCTTCAAAGCCATTCAAATACAGCATAAAGGTGTAATGCATTGCCAGGTGATTACCATTTCCAGCCAGCGGATCAACCCAATACAGAGGTAAGTGCAAAAAGATGGACTAAAACGATTCCAAGACACCTGCCTGCTTTCTGATCTCCACCAGACACACGCGTGCGTGTGCACACACATGTATGTACACGTGTATCCCCGAAAAGGTGGTTTGCAAAAGATTCTTCCACGGAGTCTTCAATCTACCTCCGTACAGGGGCAGAAACCTTTATGGTCTAATCGACCGACTGGAATAGATTTTAAAAGCAGTCCTTAAATAGAGTGTCGTCATAGAAGACCACAACCGACGCTGTCAGCTATTTTATTCATTTAAATGCGGTTTTTAAATTTAGTTCTAGCAGGCTCCATAACACTATAAATGTTACTTGTAAAACTCTGCAATCTACATTATGTTAAATGAGAGAGTGTAGTTTAAAGAGGACAGGCTTTGAAGTCGGCAAGACCGAGGTTCGATGGTGCCCCTACCGCTTACCAAGTGTGGGGCATCAGTACCTTATTTAACCTGAGAAAGGCGTTCCAGCTCTCTGAATTGGGGCTACTACTCCCTACCTAACAAAGTTGTTAAAATATGTTAACATTACATATCAAACATTAAACAACAGATTCAAATGAGATTCATAAAGCATCTGAGCGGAAACAATGAAATGTATTCTACTATTTCCTCTTAAGAATCAAGCGATTGCTTAAATCAAACTACGCTGATTTCTAGAATCATCCTTGGGTAGCTGTGAGTGGCCCAGTTTTCCCCAGGGGCAACTGCTAATTCAGGAAGAGAGAGCTAAAGGCTAATAAGCTGATCAGAACAGGACCAAGGGGACAAAAATAAAAATAACGATTGGACTCCGGGGCCTGCACAAGTGAAGATCTCAAGATCTGAAGCTGCAAGCTTCAGGTTGGAACAATGAAGGACTGCCCGTTAAGTAGGAACGAACCAGAAGTAGATCAGCCCTTGCTGTAACTAAAGCCCATCACTGAATTAACTCTGAAAATAGGTTAAGGGAATTTTAGCTTTCTCTTGTCCCAAACAGACTGCCAAAATATAGATATATATATATATATATATATATATATATATATATATATATATCCTCTATGGATTTGGATATCATTATTCTAGTTTGCAAATTATTTCTACAATTTTTCACATACACCATCCAGCACTCAATCAAAAATAATCAAGAATCAGAATCCTATGAAAGAAAATAAAGCAGACAGTAGCAATGATCTACAAGGGCTTGAGAGATAAAGGAAAGATACTTGGGAACAGTTAGATCCTTTCTGGTCTTGCTTTTAAGCAGGGCTGCTTCACGGGCATGTGACCTGATCAAGCACGCAGGGCCCAGGGCCTACAGAGGTCTAGGCTTAGGTTAGCACTCTACGCTCACCAATTTGAAAGTCTTAATGATTTTGAGCATGGGACTTGGCATTTCCATTTTTCACTGCGTTCTGCAAATTATGTAATTGCTTTTAAGGTGTGTTAGGTGGGACCAAAGCAACGTACTCCACCCCAGTACCCTGGGAATCATCAAATTTTCCAGTCAAATTTTCCAATCAGGCAGGATGCCCTCCCATGTGAGTACTAGGTATTGCTCCCTCTAATATACTCAGATGGTTATTTCTCTCACCGCAGGTAGTTTCCTTACATGCGTGTGCTGATCAGTATTCTTCTGTGTCCTCAAAGGGAACCTTCAAGATTCCCAGAGCTCTTTCTCTATGCAACTCTCTCCCGTGCTCACCCTTACAAACTCAGGGAATCTACCTGGGCTCCCCACCACACCCCATCATGGCCTGTAAACTCCCAAGGTAGTGATCTGGGGTCATCGTAGGGCCACCTTGTGTGTTTCCCATCTTACAGGAATCACGATCACGGTCATTCATTGCCTACGTCCAGAGTCTTGAAAACAGTTACATATCTCGTCCAGTTTTGTTGTTATTTCAGGTGGAACGATTTATCCCATCCTGTTAGCCCAGCTTGGTTCCAAGCAGGAGTCCATAGTATTTTTTATAATAACCCCCCAAATCGAAACATCCCTGATGTTCATCAGCAATAAATGCATAAATAAACTGTGGTATGTTCCTGAAATGAAATACTATTACTGAAATAAAAATAAATGAAATATAATCACATTCAGCAATAAGGATGGCTCTCACAGTGTTGAACAAAAGAAATCAGACATAAAATAATGTATGGTGTATGACTCCAAAAACAAACAAAACTAAACAATTCTATCAGAAGTCGGGATAGTGGTTATCTGCGAAAAGAAGGGAGGATGGGTCATGATCTGGAGGGCACTCAAAGGGGCTCTGTGCCCCAGCAGTGTTATTTTTCTTGACTTGGGTGATGGTTAGGAAGTGATTTCTTTGTGTTAATTACTACTGTACAATGTGTGGTGCACTTTTCTGTATTCATGATCAAGTACAGCACAGATAATATGAAAGTAACAGTAAAAGGAAACACGTGACAAGCAACAATAATATGTATTATTTTCACAAAATTCAGAATCCCAATGAGCACATTTGGAAAACATTTTTGTCAAGAGGTGTGTAACACCTTTGCCAGGAATATTCTTTAATTCCTGAGATGAAAGCTGTAAAATGACTTATTGAAGCAGGGTGGTTTTTGACATTGATATACATTGTTACGAAGTAGCTTATATGTCAAGAAATCCGTCTGCTGAAACAAGCCCCATTTCACCAAATTGTTTCCTTGTTTATGGAGATTTTCAAGTGTATTTATTTGTAATCATTTCCATTAAAATATTTAGTAAATGACTAACCTTATTTCTGGATTATTAGGTGGTTTGACATTCCCTTTGAAGTTCACAGGTACTGCCAAGATTGTAATTTTGTAGCCAATTCAGCTCCGGATGCCCAGATCCATCCACATCTGCAGCTATGCGGCCGGGCTGGCGGCTAATAGAGAACATCGGCTCTGGCTTTATCCTGCTATCAAATCGTATGTGATAATGTCATGACCAGTAAGTTTTGTTTTCAGATATGTGTTTGTACTGACTTGACAGTGAACCTAAAAAGTGAAATAGATAGGAAGAATAAGAGAAATTCTAAATTCTCACCCTTCAGGAGTTTTGATATTATCAATTTGCCTTTGTCGCCTATAAAGAAAATCATACAAAAAGAAGTCTCTTTTTCTATTCCCATTATCCTTCTCATAGAGAAGAGGAAAACAGAT
This sequence comes from Neomonachus schauinslandi, assembly GCF_002201575.2. Classification (NCBI taxonomy): domain Eukaryota; kingdom Metazoa; phylum Chordata; class Mammalia; order Carnivora; family Phocidae; genus Neomonachus; species Neomonachus schauinslandi. Next base: position 55,612,614 of record NC_058403.1, read on the forward strand.
CCTACATGAGCAAATTAGTGACAATACTAACTCAAGTTATTTTGAACTTGATAAGATGAGATATTTGGGTTTGTATTATTTGGGGTTTTCAAAGAGATACGGTGTCATCCCCCCGTCTTTCCACCACAGAGAGTGAAGCCGTTCAAGGTGACAGTAAAGGGAGAGTATTTGAAGCTAGAAACTCAGAATTGGACTATTCAGCACACCTCTTCTGGCTGTGTTACCTTAATTAAATAGCCAAATTGGTTTAATTTGGTTTTCATTGTTTCCATCTATGAAATGATGAAAATATTGACAACTGTCTCACTGGGCCGTATGGTTATAAGCTGAGATGAGATGTTCTGTGCCTGAAAATGTGTGAACAGCACCTATTCAACAAGCCCCTTATTTTACAAAGGTGTAAACTGAGACTCAGAGAAGTTAAGCGACCTGCCCAAGGTCATGACTGATCAAATCCCTGGCATTTGTGTTCCCTTTTGCTGAGTAAATTGAATCCCTCCTTCACATTCCATCGCTGTGCCGTGCTGCCCGTGCCCTGTGGTCCTCAGCTCCTGAGATCAGAGAGTACGGGGTCCTGAGTGGTGTGGGTGGAGGAGGCCTTCTGAGGAGAAGGCAAGGGTCACTGCAACACAGTTTGAATTTTCATTAAATAACGGGGCTGGATCGATGCCGGCAAACATTATATTCATTCTGAGTCTTCACAGCCTTTAATCATAACTGACTTATCATGAGCAAAATCTCTTCAACCACATTCTGTCACACAATTTACTCATATTTGCCTGATGTGAGTCTCAACAATAACAGTTAAACAGCCTATTTTTTTAAATAGACAGTAGGATTTTATTTATTTATTTATTTATTTATTTATTTATTTATTTATTTATTTATATTTGAGTATAGTTGACATACAATGTTACATTAGTTTCAGGTGAATGACATAGTGATTCAGCAACTCTGTACCTTATGCTGTGTTCCCAAGTATACCGATGGTAGAATTTGAATTACAGCTTCCTAATGCCCATTGGGGTTTAGATCTACTGGAAGCTCCATCCCAGCTTTCTATCCCAAGAGTCCTTTTTTTCCTTTTTTTTAAGATTTTATATATTTATTTGACACAGAGAGACACAGTGAGAAAGGGAACACAAGCAGGGGGTGTGGGAGAGGGAGAAGCAGACCTCCCGCAGAGCAGGGAGCCCGATGCAGGGCTCCATCCCAGGACCCTGGGATCATGACCTGAGCCGGAGGCAGATGCTTAACTACTGAGCCACCCAGGTGCCTCCCAAGAGTCTTTTCTTATTCACAATAAACTCACCTCACAAAGGCTGCCCCCCCCCCCCCCCCCCCCCCCGCACACCTCCCTTCCCTTCACATGTGGAAATACCTTAGGGTAATGAATTAAGGCCACTAGGTAGAATGAAAAGAAGATCGATGTTGATTAAAAATATATATGAAAGTTCTTTACAAGTTATGAAGTGTTGCATAAATTTAAGCATCTATTGAAATGGGGAAAGAAATCTATTGATTTGGATTATAAGACATTGGGTTGAGCATCTACTTCTATACTGTAGGCAATGGGAGGTAAAAAAGAATTAAAATATCATAAGGGAGAGGCTCTAACTTCATAGAACTCTTAATCTCATTACGGAGAAATGTGTATATCCATAAAATATCGGCAATACTAGGCATTTTATGATTAAAGATGGAATTACTTAGAATAGGAGCTTAAGGAGTTATGGGCTGGAGGAAATGAAACTTGAACTGGAATGACGCTGGTGGCTCTGTTCTCTGACTCATGGAGAAAGTTTGACTTGCAATAAGAGAATATGAGACCCACAGCCCAAGAAAAGCAGAGAGGAGAGATGGCAACAAAGAGGGAAGTCTGAGAGATCAAGTCTCCAGTTCTAATCCCCAGAGCTGCCTCTGTCCCCACCCTTTTTTTTTTCCCTCACTGCTTGTGCTCCCATAAGATTTTTTTGGTTGGGTTTTAGTAACCAAGAGTGCTGAGTTGGGTTTTGGTAGCCAGGAGTGTTGTTCTTCATATACTTTCTCACCCCAAAGTTTCTAACATGATGTCCACCATTTTTTCTCCTTCTATAGAAACCTAACCTCAAAAAGGTAAACTCTTTGCTGTTTTTTCTGTGCCCAAAGCTATAACATGTCCTTTTGACTTATCAAGTAAAAGGAGAGTAGAAACAATAGTCAATTCTTAAACAAAATGAAAGAGAATGGAGACACAGATATGTGTTCATCGAGGCTTTCTTTTTTATTACCCACAGTCAGAGTCTGGTCAGGAAAACCATTGCTCTTTTTGAGTAAGAATTTCAAATTTCTCAAATTGATGATGTCATGACCTCCCAAATGAAAATACCATTCCCTCCAGGCTGCCTGCTGGGAACAGAAGTCATACAGACAAAGGGTGACTAAATATAGACAACTTCCAATGAAAAAAAACTATAAAATCATTTCAGAAATATGTGCTGAGTCCTTATTACAACCTGCACTTGAGGATCCTGTGACACTGTGGAGTTTGAGACTTCTGTAGTTAGCTAACTCATTGGCAGGACATACTTATCTATAACCATAGCCCTAAATCCTCCTTCGTAGGGGCGCCTGGGTGGCTCAGTCATTAAGCGTCTGCCTTCGGCTCAGGTCATGATCCCAGGGTCCTGGGATCGAGCCCCGCATCGGGCTCTCTGCTCAGCGGGGAGCCTGCTTCTCCCTCTCCTACTCTGCCTGCTTGTGTTCCCTCTCTCACTGTCTCTCTCTGTCAAATAAATAAATAAAATCTTAAAAAAAAAAAATCCTCCTTCGTAATAATAGGGCCATGATCTTCAGGTTGTGAGAGTCTCAACTGAGTCCTTCAAGTCCCAAGCCCATTAAAACAGAAGTGTTCTCTCTGCAAGAGCTAAGGCAAATAGAGCTAAGAGCCCCTACCTTTTATTAATTCCCATCTCAGTGATGGAGTTACTAGACTTCAAAAACACGTTTTTGCATCTATGCCCCCTTCCCACCACTAAAACTGGAAAATGAAATTCATGTTTTTCTCATGCGGCTTTATTAAGAAATATGAATGCCTTTCCCTATTAAGAGTAAAGAAAGGGAGTCAACAGTGATTACTTCTTCTAATCCTTCTTGTGTGGGGTCCATCTGAGAGTGTATCATCCTGAATTCAGTTGCTGATCCCCAGGGAAACGATCAGCAATGGCATCCAGTAAAGATTTGCTCTATTTAAGTGGCAAAAATGCTGATTAGAGGAAAATTTTTATGACTAAATACAATAATTTGACTTAATAATTATTTTTTGCAGGAAATTTATGAACTGAGTGATGTGAGGAAATGAAAAAGTCTGAAACATGGTCTCTACCCTCAAACATAATATAACTGGGAGAAAGGAAAAAGCCGAACACACAAAACTTCTAAGGAATAATAAAAGATAGTGTATAATTAGCTTCATGGAAAAGCTTAATACGTAATCACGAATAAATACTGGCAATACACATTTTATAATTTTTAACTTCTCTGGGTTTCAGTGAATTCATTGATAAGATGCCAACAATAACTTGCCCAAAGTCAGGATTAAATGGGATAAGGTATAAAGTGCTGATGACGTTTTGATGTACAGCAGATCCTCAATATGTGTGCTATTATTACTCTCAACTTTTTTAATAGACTGTCCTGTTATGCCTTTCCTACAGGCTAAGCAACTGAATGTGAAAAATCTAAAACTGTTAAGGTAAGATTATTGTTCAATAGAGTAAAGATTATTGCACTGGGCAATCTATGTTAATAGAAATAAGATACAGACTTAGAAACTTAAATATAGCCAAAGAAACTTCTGGCTGTAGGGAAGAGAACAGTGTTTAAACTGATCTATATTTCAAGGCTTAAATAACCTGCAATAAGCCAATTAACTAATCAGAAACAGATTAACTATAATATGCTTAAAACAAGTCTGGTGTTCAATAAATATTTGTTGCGGGAACAAAACAAAGAACAAGAATGGGAAAAGAGACCTCTATGAATGTGGAACCCATGATTTGAGGGGCTACTTGAATTTCAGTCCAGGCAAATAGCAAATGTAACCCTTCACAATTTATTCCTTGGGTTCCCCCAAGGAAACACAGGAACTAAGAAAAGAAAATGTGCTAATTTAGCAAGCATGGCTTCAGGAGAAATAACCCAGTTCACCTTCGAAACAGGTTGACAAACCTAAGACACCTGTATAAAAATTCTAGCCCCATCACTGTATGCATGTGGGGTTGCAGAGCCCAGGCAGAAGGTACAAGGCTTGCTTCAGTCACTAAACAGGGAGAGGAGGCCTTAGATTTGTATGTATAAAGATACATATGAGAGGAGCTACTGGAAATGGAATGAAAGGTGACAGTTCAAGTGTAACCATTATTTTAAGCTCAGTGAAGCAGAATTGAATAACAAACTGGTATTTGTCATTTTAGAGGTTTGTCTTTGCAAGATTTTGTTGGATTTGCAACATTGTTTGCAACAACATAAGTGATTCTTACCAGTTGAGCACTAATCTGAACTACAGATCAAAGGTACAGACTTAACCATGGATTTTCCTCTCATTATCTTTGTTAAATGAAATTAGAAACCTTGATTGAAACTGCTTGGAACAATGCATGAAGCAGTATTTTTAGATATTATGTTTGGATGAAACAAGATTTTAAAAATATACATCTGGTATTGTTATATAATCATTTAATTCAGGAGAGTTCAGCCTTACTTGTTTACTTACTTTTTATTTTGCCTCTAAGTAAGTAACAAAAAATAAAATAAAATAGATAAGGAAGTGAGAAAAAAATTTAAATAGTACGGATAATTCTGTTCACCATTACACCCATGCAATCTGCACTATTTAAATAAAGTAAAAACAAAAACTATGAAATAGTATGTGTGTGTTTGTGTGGCTTGCTTATCTCAGTGATCCAATGTATAGTCCAAGATCTCCAGGTTAGTCGGATAGTAAGGGCCCAGAGATGGAAGGACAAGCAATGGGATCAAGCTAAAATCAAGTCAAGTAGGGTGGTGCTGTGGATAGTAGCTCTGCAAACTGGAGGTAGACCTTTAACACCTGCCCTACCGTTTGAAGGAGATATGGTCACAGACATCTTGTTGATTCTCTGAGCTAAAGTTTCAGGTATTCTAAGCAAACTCCAACCTACCAAGTGGCAGCAATTTATCCTTATATAGAAGAGGTACAGGGCGCCTGGGTGGCTCAGTTGGTTAAGCGTCTGCCTTCAGCTCAGGTCATGATCCCAGGGTCCTGGGATTGAGCCCCTCATGGGGTTCCCTGCTCCACGGGGAATCTGCTTCTCCCTCTGCCTCTCTTCCTGCTCGTGCTCTCTCTCTCTCAAATAAATAAATAAAATCTTTAAAAAGATGATTAAAAAAAAAGAAGATGAGGTACAAAGTCTTGTAAAATTAGTACCTTTTTTCTTTTTCTTTTTTTAGTACCTTTTTTTTCTTAAAACAATATTTTTAATTCAATAATGGACAAATGCCAAAGAAGTTACTAAATTCCTTTTATCTAGTTAAAATATTTAGAACATCAATTAACCTACTACATAGAAGTCTCAAGTTTCAGAATCAAACAAATACAGATTTTAATCCCTGCCTTTCCACTTAGTACATAAGAGACTTTTGCAATTTGTATCAAGTCAGTGAGCTTTGGTTTCTTCACCTCTTCATCAGGGATAAAAAAATAGCTAGCTTGAAGATTTGCTGAGAGTATGAAATGAGATAATACGTGTACCTACTTAGGATTCTGCCTGCCAAAAAGTAAGTACTCAATAGAGGTAACTATAATTATTATTTATAACTCTCTTAAAATCCATATTTTTAAACTTTGTTTCTAGATCTCATCTGAAGCTACTACAGGGTGTGGCAGACACACAAACTTTCACATCCTCAACTTCAATTACCAAGGAACTAATTACGTATTTCTAGACCTACATGGTACATCACTTTTACTTACTACCACCTTAAATTTTAAAGGTATCACATTAACATGAGCAAAACAACATTGATTTCTAACAAGTTTACTGTAATCACACACTTGAGCCCTATGTAAATATAGGTAAATATGTAAATGATGCGTTGATATCCTAAAGGGAAAAATAAGAAGTGGTAGATTGAATTTTCAAGTACTTGTTTATTTTCAAATAACAAAAAAATTAAGCCACAGTATTTAAATAACTAAAAAAAAAAAGACAAATCATTCAATCATTAAATATCACGTTGGATACTATTAGACAAAACCCAAGGACCTATTTTCAAGTCACAAATATTAATAAGCCAGGTTTGACTTCAGATTTTAACATGATTGAATCAGCCAGATGTTCTTCCATTTATTTCTGTTATTTTGATCTGCACAGGTATTCATTCTACCATAAAAATGCCTTCAAAGATTGTAAAAATATCACTAGAAATTGAAAGATAGAAATAAATGGAATTCAGAATGATTCCTGATCCTTTTATTGGCTCACACCTACTTTGGCTGTATTAATAATCCCATCCCGATGTCAACATTTAATTTTGAGAAGGTATGTGAAACAGTAGGTCAGATAAAGGACCCCCTGAAGGATCAAATGATACTCAGTCTCCATCACTGTACTGTCCTTGTCTCTCTCCAGCAAGCATAGAAGATCAAAAACCCCTGGCTAAATATTGTACCTCCCACCCCAAAATCCATACACAGTATGAAGGGAAAGGTTGTCATTATGGTACTTGTTAAAATGCAACATGACTTTCAAAACTTTGTGTTAAAAGATGCAGTAATTACCTGTGAAGCATGTCTCCTATGTCTGGTTTTTCTTGTTCCTTTATGTGCAGGAATTCTACCTCTCTGTGCAGGCCCTTGAGTGTGTTTATCTTCTCTAATACCGCTCTCTCTATCTAGACAAGTTAACAAGCGAAAAACAAACAGAAGACAGTAACATGTATATCTCCCATATACATGGGAGACCCTCAGGGAAATGAGTGACTCTCAAGGCAGTGGCTTAGAATTCAGGCTCAACGACCATCTTCAGCTAAATCAAAGAAAGAAGGAGGCCAGTTATGAAAAGGCGATCAGGAAAATATATGGCAAACAAGAGTAAGGCTGTTCCTGCAAATTTAAGTGGTGCCTTCTCCGACTCTAAGGTTGTCTTGTGATTTACAATCATCCTTCTTTTCTTGGTATCCTCACAAATGGGAGATGGCCTTACAACAGAGTAACTTCTACTCTGTTTGCAGAGTTCTCCTGCATCTGCTCTTTCTCAAAATATACCTTATGCCAAAAAGGTATGTTTTGGGGTGGCATACTCTAGTTCCCTCCAGTCATAGTTGTGTTGGCCTACTCTGGTCTCCTACATTTTCATGAGATAAGAATCAAGACATGACAGAAGGAAAAAGGCAGTAACCATAAGAAAAAGTATTGATTACAAGTGGGATAAGGACCAAAAACAAATGGTTACAAACAGAAACAAATACACATTATAGGGACTCAATATATAGTTATGGAATGGATATTTCATTTTAATCTCACTAGTAACCCAGTAGAATATGTATTTTTCTTCCTCATAAATAAACAAAAAATTGATGTTGGAATAGATTGTATAAATTGTCCCACAGCAGGAAAGTAGCAAATTGGAATGAAAACTGACATTGATTTGGAAACAAAGCACACATTTCTTGCCATGATGTCACACCTGCCTTCCCACTGGTCTCTTTCTGTATATGGATAGCTCTCTGTCTCTCTCCATGTTGAAATAGTTTCTTTCTATCTCCTTTGTCTCGGACTCCCTTAAAAAAAATACCACTATGCACATTTTTAAAAATTTGCTGTGATTATTGAGTAACATTTTTTGTTCTTTGGTTCTTAATTTTAAAAGGGATTGAAAGGCATAGAGGAAAATGTTGAATTTCTTTTATGAAATAGAGTAAGAAACAGAGTAAGGCCAAGACCCTATAATTTTTTTTTTCTCCCCTGTGGATCAGGTCAATGAGAAAAAAAAAAAAATTTCTATCCCTCCTTCTAACCTAAAAAATGTCTCATATTTTACTGCTACTAGCCCCTCAAATCAAAGCCCCTCACATGTTTGAATGTTTATACTGAAGTCACTAACAATATAAAAGGAAATATGACAGATGTAGGAACAGACAAGATAAAGCCATTTTTAGCTAATTACATTTTTAAGTGGACATTTATTCTTAAGCCCATTCTGCTGCATCTATCCCAGTCATCCCAAAGGCAAAGGAAACAGGAAGAAAAAGGGGAGTGGGAGAGATCAGAGGAGAGATAGCAGAGAAAAGCTGTTAAGAGGGGCTGAGAACAGACTTGGGAAAATAATACTTTAAGGAGGATTCAGATATATACTTTTTTTTTCCCTCAAAAAGATGTAAGGGGAGAACACAGAGCCCCAAAGTATCATAAGTCTTCTGCCTCCACAGGAAATCCATTTCTGTTGGTGGAGCATCCTCTTTACCGTTTACCCTTGGTGACTGAGATCTGCACATCTGAGCCTGACTTCAGGTGTCCTTTTCTGCTTCCTCTACTTCCCACATATGAGGGATACATGAAAGGATGAAAACCATAGAGACAGTTCAGCTCCCCTTTACATTCTAGTTTGTAAGGCTTCCCTTCACGTCTTCCTTCGAAACTGAATTGGGAACTCACCTCTTTCCAGAAGTTTTCCTTGATGAGGCACACTCCATTCTAATCTGCCTTGCATTCATATAGTCCATTTGTGCTAGATAATTTAAAATGCTTTAAAATGTTTTAATATAGTATCATAACACCAGCAGGGCATTTAGAGTAGAATTTAAGTTCCTTTCTGGTAATCTTTCTTGTTTTAATCAAATAAGGACTGGAGAGGTTAGGCAGCTTGGAATAGTCACACAGCCAATTAAAGGAAAATTTACGGCACCCAATCCTCATGTGAGGACTCATTCTACTATATTACATTGTTTGACTCATTTATTCTTCTGAAATAATTAAAGGCTGTGCTATATTTTGGAGATTTGAAAAGAATCCTTCAGTCATTATTAAGCTTCTTGCATTTAAATAGCCCCACACTCCACTAGGTATAAAATGTCATACTTACTGTAAAATTCCATGTTTCAAGTATAATAATATTTTCAAATTTTTGAGAATACTAGCATCCACAAAGCCCAAAATTCCAATAACACTATTTCCTCTGAAATCCTGTTAGAGGAAAATATTCAAGACATATATTTGTCTTAGATAAAATACACACACACACACACACACACACAGAATTAAAGGACCTTATACCCTCCGCAATCTGGAAAAATCCTAAGCCGAAATATTCTTTACCTTGACTGCGCAAAAAGACTCTGTTCTCAGCCCTCTGATAACAACGATAGCTCTAACTACCAAAATTTATAGAGCACTTCCGTGTGCTGCTAGGCACTGTGCTAGTCTTTGGAGGGAAGAAAAAGAGAGATGGGGGTGAGAGGGAGAAAAGAAGAAGGAGGAGAAAGATAGATATAGATTTGCTGGTTAGTGGAACAGAGGGGCATATAATCAGATTTTTCATATAATATGAAAATCAACGGCATTGAGTCATGCTAGGGTACCCTCAGTGACAGAGATATATCAATAGAGCGCTCTATCCCATCTGAGTAGTGAGGGAGAGGGGCATTCTGGAGGTTTGCCAAGAAGAAGTCTTAAAGGATAAGTAAGAGCAAGAAAAGTAGGAAGGGCATTCTAGGCCAAGCAAAGAACTAGAATAATGTGTCATATGCAGGGAGCCATAAGCGATTTGAAGTTACTGGAATGTAGCATGTAACATGAAGAGCAGTGGGAAAGGAATTTGAGAAAGAGATATGGGCGAGTTCTAGAAGGCCCTTCCTTAGTGTGGAATTGATGGAAAATAATATCTGCACTCATCTCTTAGTTACCTTATAATTATTATAAAATAGAGCTGTTTATATTTTCCCAGCCTTCCATTACCACTGCCACTTTTCATAAAAAATTTAAGTGAACATATAAGAAACGTAAGCTAATCTTCAGATTCTTTCAAAGAGAGCTGTCATTAAGATGCATGCATTACATGTTTTTAAATGGAAGACTTAACTCAGAAAGGTATGAAAATACAAGTGAGTATTCCTAAGAGCAGAAGTGACTATTTATATGTCTCCCACATGGAGAAACCAATTTCAACCTAGGAAACATAATGGTAAATACTTCTTTTTTTTTTTTAAGATTTTATTTATTTATTTGAGAGAGAGAGACGGAGATAGCGAGAGAGAGAGAGAACGAAACGGGGGGGAGGAGAAGCAGGCTCCCCACTGAGCAAGGAGCCAGACTGGGGGCTCGATCCCAGGACCTTGGGATCATGACCTGAGCCGAAGGCAGACGCATAACCGACTGAGCCACCCAGGCACCCAGTAAATGCTTCTTTGGGTCACAAGTGGAACGTGGCCATGTCATGCTTTTTCAGTTGCTTTTTTAAATAAACAAAGAGCAGCTAAAGCTTTTGAGTATAGAGGTCCCCCCCCAAATTATGAAGCAGCCTTGCAGCACTGGAGTCCTCTGTTCGTGATCCCGTTCCAAGCCTAATGACTGTTTTCAGTCTTTGTAAAATGTGAAATCAACAAAACCCAAATCAAGCTGCTCCACAGCAAGTGCCTGATCTCGAGGGGTCTACAATTTCTTTTCACTCAACTAAGATGGCTCCTTTCAAATCCTCTATTCCATTCAACGCATGCAATCTCAAGCTACCTAATGTGTTTACTTCTTGGCTTTCCTGAGGAACATGCCCAGCTCTGGGCATGCTGGGATAACTAGATACATTTTCTTTCAAAAAGCCACCTTTCTCTAAGCTCCAAGATTTATCCCAATCAGCATCCATCCACTTCTGAGTATTTGTGTATGTTTAGGGCTGCCCTGGGATGGTGAGACATGCCAACGAAAGAAGGAATCCCAGCCTGGCTCACACCGAGTTCATGATCAGGTTCGGGGAGACAAGACTAACATACATGCAACCACTGGAAACAATTGGAGATAGTGTATAATTAAGTGCTGAATGTAATACTGACTAAGTGCACAATTCACTAATTACCAGTTGCTTTAAGGAATTAATACTTAACTTCGGGGATTTCAATCACAATTTCTCTATAAGCATTAATTCTTGTAACCAGCAATTCGATTCATTTCAAAGAGTTACAAACATACCGTATTTTTAGCGAATTATCAGCATTGTTCTTAGAATTTTGTTTTTTTCCATTAAGCAATTAATTTAAATCCTGATTGTTCTGACCTCCAGGGCCTTTGCCGGGGGCGGGGGAGTGCTGCTTACTCCTCAGACATAATTTAATTTTTCAAATGTTTTTTTTTTGGGGGGGGGTGGGCGCTGGTGCAGGATTCTGAGCCCTGAGGGGAAGAAATCTGCTTTCTCTCCAGAAGCAGGGAAACAGGATACTCTTGGTCCCTCATAGGCTCACTCTCCCCACCAGTGCTGGGCTTCTTGGCTTTACCTTGTTTTCCTTAATTTTCTTTTATTTCTTGTCCTTTCCCTCTTCCTGCTTCCCCTGCTTTGGTTCTCTTCCCCACCCCCTTCTCCTACCTTGTGTTGGTCTGACAGGACCATGTGCAGAGAAAGTTTCCTCAGCTGGCACCCCTTAGGATGATGGGGAATGTTAACCCTGTCTCTCCCACCAACATGTTGGAGATGGGCCTAGGAGGGATTACAGCCTCTGAGAACAAACTCAGTTCATCTTTTGAGTCAGCCAGCAGGTGTGCTAGAAGGATTATAAACATATTTTTCAAATGTGCTTCCAGACAGAGACCTCACTGGCTCCTCACACCTTCCCTGAGCTTTCCTGGGCATCTTCATGGACCTGCTTCCCTGGGACAGCATGCAGGGCTCTGGCAAACAACCACAGACAGGCATAACCACATCCAAACCTGCTTTTGGCTCCTCTAACCAGGAAAGAACTGGCCACTAATGTGTGTGACGTGACACTTACCTCCGTATCTGCGTGTGATAGAGGGTAGAAGGCGAGTGCAAGTTACTTCATGTCCCTGAGTTCCAATTCCTCCTAAGGAAGAGACATCTACACAATGGCTTGCTGTGGGAATTAACCAGCATGGTGTGAATAGCTGGATTTTCTGGCTTCAAGTCCCAGTTTTTTCTCTTCCTAGCTGGGGGGATCGAAGCAAGTTGTGTAACTTTTCTGTGTTTCAAGTTCCTCTTCTGTGAGACAAAAAGAAGAAGAGTAGTTACATCACAGACTTTGTATCTCAGGATTAAATGAGTTGAATCATGTAATACATATACAAAACACTTAGTGGATATTAGCGTTTATTAAAGTAACTCACACATAGTAGACAGTCGGTAAATGTAACTTCTTCTTTCTGTTCATTTGTACCAAATTAGTGGAGAGTAAACTACCACGGTGTCAACTAGGAAATGTGACTTCTTGTAGCTGGAGCTAGACAAACCTCAGCCCTTCTCTACCATTCAAAGGCATTGTATTTACCATCAGTAGAAGAATATGTTCTGTGATCTGATAAATGTCACAATGTGCACTGCAGGATTCCTGAGTAGAGCACTGTAAACATTAAAGGGTGGTCAAAATAGGACGAAAACAGGTGCTGCCATCAAGAGTATTTCTGTAGTGGACAGCACTCCATGAGCTCTTACCCAGACTGGACAATTAGGAAATTTGGATTGGGTGAAAATAAAAATACCCAAGAATGCCCTAACAAATTTAGAAGGTGGACGTGGGGCCAAATGGATGGAGAAAGGCTCTGCCATTGTGCTTCCTTCTGCAAATCAATAGAAAATTAAATTGGGGAAATGGATGAATGAAGATAGCTCTTCTACCTAGAAGGAGGGTTCAAGAGTGGTTTTGACTATGAGCACATTATTAGATGGATCACACTGATGGTAGGGAGCTAAAAATACAACTCCCACCAAGTCTCCCACCCTTGAATTACTAAAGTTTAGAGGAGCAATTTCTTTCCAGAGTTAAACTCCTCAGGACCTAAATGACTCAGATGACGATGATGGGGGTAATGAGGCTGATAGGATGGTTGGTGTGTATCAAGTGCTTGCTATACGTCGGGCGCTGTCCAAAACAGATCACATATATATCTCACCGAATCCACTCATATGACCTCATTTAATCCTATCACAACCTCATGGGCAGAACCTATACTTATTTCCATTTTACTAAAGAAGAAACTGTTCAATGAGTTAAGGATCAAGCAGCCAGAAGGGTAATCCCTGCTAGTAAGAAGGCAGACAAGGCAAATCCCAAAGCACTTTGCAATGAACTTTGAAAGCAACTGAGTTAGGTCGGATTTTGTCAGTAGCAGGAGTTACCTACCCATAATATAAAAATCTGAACACTCATTAATTTTTATGGTAGTGATACTGATCTTAAATACCAACTACCTCCTATTTGCAAAGTCATATAGTTCTGCTCCTAGGAGCCAAAGACTAAGAAAACTCACGTGCCACCACAAACATCCAGTTTCATTGGTGCAGCACTAGATCCTTCCAGTCCAATTTTAAACCAGGAACCCTTTTGCAATAGACAAGATCAGAATACAATGTAATCATTCCTTTCCTTTCATAAAAGAACAAGTGACCAGGCTACTGGCCAGTTTACACAACAGGTACCATGGCCTTCAAATTCCTCACTGCCTTCTGGTTATCAAGGAAGTTAATTATTATCACACTCCTAGCACTCAAAAGGAGGACAGAAGTCACCTTTCTCCAAAGCCCTTGCTGGGTAAAATAATGTAGGAGAAAAATGACAGTCTTATTCTGACCAAAACTCTCGATGCTCTAGAATAACAGATAAATTTAGGAAACCAGATAAAACTTATAAGAAAGGTTGCTACATGGGACTTGGAGTGGGGAGATAGGACATGGTAGAAAGTAAATTACTTGAGAACCACAAAGAAAGATAATTCAGAGTAGATGATCAGCTATTTCTAAGGCCAAATGATAGAGCTTGATTAGTGTACGTTAGAACATTGCTTAATGAAGAGCTAATCTAATAAGATCGATTGCTTTCTTTCTGTGCCTAGAATCTTAAAAGCTACCCAGGCAGTGACTGAAGGAGAAATGCCCACAAAAGATCTGGATGCTTCGGAATTAATGTCTTACAGAATCCCTTCCATGCCCAGAACTAGTGGAGAGCATAGACTAGGGCATGATGCATCTGTCCACATATGCAAGGATATGATGGGGGAGGGAAAGAGGAGAGGGAAAGAGAGTGGATGATAAAATAATGCATTTCAAAGAAAAGCCAATAGTCAGAATATTTTTTACTTTATAGAATCATTTGAAGAGTTTAAACTCTTGTTTGCATGGGATTTTGGAAAAATTGGTTTTTTTTTTTTTTCCTAAAGCCAAATGATAGTGAATTGTGATTTCACAAAGATTAAAGTAAAAGTAACCATGGTGGCCTATATCATTCTCACAGATGGCTCCCTTGGTTCTGAACATATGGACTGATGTGGATTTAATAGATTGCAAGGGAATTCTAATTTATAAGCCCAATTGGTTCAGATAAATTAGGGAAAAAACAAAAAACAAAAAAACGACTTAGGCAGAAATATCTCTCAATGTATTTGAGCCACAAAAGGAAAGAACTTTGTGGTGAAGCTGATAACATATATAAAGATTTTACTATAAAGTACTGATTCCATAAGCCACACTCAAAGAAAAAAGAAAGGAAAAGAAAAAACCATTCTAATTCACGAAGAGAAGCATATCATAGCATACGGGAACAGCACAATAGTGTCACATATAACTTACAATTCTAAAGCGTGATAAATCATTGTTTTCTGGCAAAAAGAGCCCCAGAGTGTGGACTGGGTTTGCAACAAGCCCAGTTGCCTGAATGACATGGAAAGTGTATGCATCCCATACCAGACTTCTCGAGCAAAAGGAAATGCCTCTTTTAAAATCGGTGACTTCATGTTATCTCCTTTTGCAAGGGTGATTACATTCGGGTTTACACATTATGAGTGCGAGGAAGCTGGAATTTACTGCCTGAACAATAGATCAAAGCAAATCAGTAAATAATTAGTTGATACAGCAAAGGGCTGTTTATCTGAATGACTTGGTTTATGGAACATCAAGGAACAAGAAACCTTGACTTAAGCTTTTTGAAAGAAAAGAAGAGGAAAACTATACCAAGTACAGTTTATCGTTAGAAGGGAAATCGACATCTAATCTTTTCTCTTGCAAAATAGTTCCCTTTCTACCTTGGTACTAAACTTCCTAATCTGAGAATCCATTTCCCCTCTCTGCATGTTTCTCTGGAGGCTGCATATTCATTTTCTGGATATTAGATACCCTATTTACCACAGCCTGGAGCCTGGAGACATTTTCTGTGCAGGGTTGTTCTCCTCCCCTTTCGGTGAAGAATTTTATAGTGAAAATTACTGATAAAGGAAGTGAGTGACAGACCCCTGTTGGGCAGCCAGTGATCGCTACACATTTAGATTTTGTATTATTATTATTTAGCATATTAAGTGCCCAGTCTATCATCATCGTGGGTGACTTCTCAGGGGGTAGCAGAGCATTCAGCTTTAGGAGGACAGAGTTTAATATTAGGTTGAAAATGGTTAACAACAGGCTGAAGGTCTAAGGAAAACACATTTAGAAAGTCAACCAAAGAGATTTTTATTTTAATGAAAAAGAATAATGAAAAGCCCTCTGCAGGGAGAGCCAATTTGACAAGGTTATTTAAACATATATGTGGGCTTTAATGTTTCAGAAGAGGTTTTTAAAAATAATGGGATTTAATCTAATTTGTGAGTTTGGACCTGAGTCTCTGGGTGGCTAGAAGATAGCCTTGGAAAGCAAGACTCCTTTGTCAAGTGAGAGTTTAAGATAGATGCTAGGATGCTTGAGTTGGATGGGGACTTAGAGATTATCTAACCTGACTGTTTCATTCGCAGGACAAGACATGGAAACCCAGAAATCTGAAATGAGTTCCCCAAGGCCATGCAGTTAAGTGACAGAGCTAGACTGAGAGTAACCATATTATGAGCACTTACACACACTAAGTCTGTTAGTAACTTTACATTCTGTACCTGTAATCCTCACAATGGACCATGAGCAAGGATTGTCAGTTTATAGATAAAGAAATGAAAATTCGGAGGAAATACATAATTTACCACAAAGGTCGCACAGCCAGAACAAGGTGAAGCGCAGACTGAACTTGAATGGTCCTCGGGGGTGTATTAACTGCTCACCCGCAGCAGAAGGTGGAGCCCTCTGAGGCTCTCCACAAGGCCTTCAGCCTCCAGTACACTGAGCTTCAGCAGATCTAGCCAGATTCTGTCTACCAAACCAGTCCTGTTTCGAGTTACTGCCAAGCTCTTGACTTCATATCTTCAACCTACTCTGGTTTCCAATTCAGCCCTAACTCTCCGGATATTAGAACCTCTTCCCTTCAGCTCCTGCCCAGGATGACTCCCATCACTTTCCTCCTCCAGGTCCAGATCCTGAGACCCCAGCTCAGGCCAGTGCCCCTGGCTCAGAATCAACTAGGGGCAGGTCAGAGGGAAATAAAATCTACCCAATCCAAATGGGGGATGTAATTGGAAAACGAAGTAGAGGCCTAAGCCACTGTCAGGGGCTGGTCAGGTCTTCAGCCATGACACACCTGATAAGTAAGTTAAGAACTAAAGAAAAAGGGCCAAGGCTAGTTTTTCAAAGTGAGTTACTAAGGAAAAGAGAAAGAGGGAGATATAAGTACCCAAGGAAGGGAATCAGGGAGAAGGGAGGGATCTGAGACAGATCTGGCAACCCAGGAACTCAGTTTTCAATTCTATCACCAGACCCTAGGCTTAGTAATAAAACATAATCCTAAACCCTGTCACAGAGTGGGGCAGAAGCTCCCACTCTGAGGAGGGCAGCTTCAGAGAAATGGCAGCAGGGAGCCTCTATGTCCCCAGCGGTGAGGGGCTGGGGCAGGTAGAGTCAGGGGATCTGGGGCATGGTTTAGCATGTTGCCCCCCACCCCTCCCGTGGTGGCATGGAGGGACAGGAGCTGGGGAGTACCTTACCTTTATAGGTCACATTTGTTTCTGTGATTGACTTAGTCTACTGACTTAGCGGCTTAGTCTTTTATTCTGGTTATAGCTCATCTCTTGCTTCCAGGCAGGTTCTTATTTCCTGCAGACATCGAACAAGTCATGGCAGAGTTACCATGGCCCCTGAGCCCCTTTCCTGGTCAATGCAGTAACTGTGTGCTAGATATGGCCTCCCACTCCTCCTTCCTTTGTATTAATGGGGGATACCCTGAGGAAGCTGTGGGCATGCTTAATCATTGCACTTAGCTGCAGAAAAGCATAGTGTTCCCTGTGCTTCTGTGGATAATGCTCTCTGGAGGCCCTGCTTTGATTCTTCTTTCATATTGCAACGTTGGATTGAATATCATCTCTCTCATCACCTGAAAAGGCACGGGGACAGCAGGCAGCATGTCAGGTGTGGATTACCTGATCTGGTTCAGATTCAAGCAGATCTGGCCCATGATGCCTCGCTCACTGTGCCATCCCAGTCCTGGCAGAGCCCATGTGATTGCCTCTCTGTCTGCAGATGAGACCGGTTGCAGACGGTCAGCGCTGAGAGGACCAACTCCCCTACTTTCTCTCCTTATCAGTGCCATCTGTGTGGGGAGAATCATGGTTTTTTAATTTTCCTCTGTTATATCCTGCGCCCATCCTTTACTATGGCTATTATATTTCAAGAGCCTTTTAAATCTCCTTCAGCCTGTTTTGTTATCTCTAAAACTGTGTATGTGTCAAGACGTTGTTGTGAAGAATGAATGAAGCTTTGTTTGTAGCTGTGTTTCCAGCTCTGAGATTCCCTAGTGTGTTAGTGTCACTAATAAGTCAGCGTTCTCCAGGAAAACAGAGCCAATAGGATATATATACACATCATATTTCTTAATTTATTATAAGGAATTGGCTCACATGATTATGGAGGCCAGTGAGCCCCAAGATGTGCAAAGTGAGTCAGCAAGCAGGAGATTCAGGAGAGCTGACATGTGGTTCCAGTCTGCGTCCAAAGGCCTGGAACCCAGAGAGACCATGGCAGGGTTCCAGTCCCAAGGCTGGCAGTCTCGAGGTCCAGGAAGAGATGGGGTTCCAATTCAAGTCCGAAAGCAGGAAAAAGCCGATGCCCCAGTTCAAAGGCAGTCAGGCAGAAAAGATTTTCTGTTGCTCGGGGGAAGGTCAGTGTTTTTATTCTATTTAGGGTTTGAACTGATTAGTTGAAGCTCACCCACGTTGGGGAGGGCTAACTGCTTTACTCAGTCTACCTACTTCAGCATTAATCTCACTCAGAAATACTCAGAACTGAGAAACACTCAGAATAATGTTAGATCAAATATGTGGGCCCTCTGTGGCTGAGTTAAGCTAACACATAAAATTAACCATCACACCTTGTAAACTTAAACATACTAAATCTGAGCCAACTTAGGGCCAGCAAGTACATGGGAATAAATTCACACCTGTATTTCTAGTCTTTATGATGAATTTGTATGTCAGGTAGATCATACAATATGATCTACCAGGACTGGGATGGCACAGTGAGCGAGGCATCATGGGCCAGATCTGCTTGAATCTGAACCAGATCAGGTAATCCACACCTGACATGCTGCCTGCTGTCCCCGTGCCTTTTCAGGTGATGAGAGAGATGATACTCAAACCAACGTTGCAATATGAAAGAAGAATCAAAGCAGGGCCTCCAGAGAGCATTATCCACAGAAGCACAGGGAACACTATGCTTTTCTGCAGCTAAGTGCAATGATTAAGCATGCCCACAGCTTCCTCAGGGTATCCCCCATTAATACAAAGGAAGGAGGAGTGGGAGGCCATATACATACATACATACATCAGATCACAATCGATGTGCCTGAAAACCACCATTAGAACGGCATATATCATAAAAATATGAGAACTTCCAAAGGACTTTAAGAAACCATACCTTAACAAAACTAATTTTTATTCTTGGGTAAGTAGATCGAGAATTAAATTAAGGGCAAACCAATATGCCTATAGTACGAAGCTTACAGAATCAAAGAAACAACCCCCCCCCAAAAAAACGTTTGTCTCTCATCTATTAATTCCCCCCATTTTAAACAAGATCTACTTATAGCATACTATATAAGTGACCCAGTAGGTATAATCTGCTCAGTTTTTCAAAAAGCTTCTGGAGAAGTTTCCTTATAACAGATTAATAAAGGAAAGAAGTCACCAGAGGGTAAATGGCAAGATACTGTCAAAAGTTGCCATGAAAAGTCATCACAGCTGTCTTCATGAACAGTCGTGGCCGAGAATGAAGTTAATAATTAGACACCAGGGGTCTACCATTGGTTCTGGCATTGTTCAATACAACATATTTAACACGAAGGAGGAGAAACTAGGAGGTGAGTTGGTAGGGATATAGAGTCTGACTGCCAAATCTGCCAATGACTTTGCTTCTGGTAAATGATGGTACTCAGTCAAAAACCATGAATGTTATCACATGGATTTAGCATTTCGGGGTTTCAGCAAAAATGAAAGCACTCTTAAGCCAACTTATACCAATAGTCATACCAGCATAAATTAAATTGAACTCTGAAATCTCTTTTGAGACGTGAACTGGTTAAAAGAATATCTAATATCTACATGAACGGACAAGAGAGAAGATAAAAATGCAGTTGTAACATAAACCAGTTGTCCAGATAAGAAATTTAACAGGTTACCCATGAATTTCTATGAAATTATGGTAAGAAAGACAATCACTTGTTGATTTTAAAAGGATTCAATACTTTCTGGTTTTAATTTAAAGAAGTCACTTTAAAGATGGATTCAGAGAAAAGAGAAATAATTCCATGATATTGAGAAACAAAATCTCTGGTGTAAAACCATACTGCAGGAAAGTTACTCAGTGATTGTTGGATATTCTCATTAGCCTGCACTGCTCTAGGCCTTACCAGCCTGTGGTCCAAAAGAATTCACGTTAGCACATACATACATGAATACATGATACATGAATTTCCATGGCTAATAATCCTCACTCTCATAACTGCCTCAAAATCATCAAGGTTTCTTGGGGAGCTGGATATAAGACTAGCATCATTCCTTTCCTGTTTTCTTATGTGGCTCCCCTGTGATATCTTCTGCCTAAGAGCCAGGAGAAGAGCACACTTCACCACAGGACTGGTGCCTGGACGCTTCAGGAGAAACCTATGTGCCTAAGGTCTCCTCAGCACTTCGAAAACTGTTTAACCCTAGCGAGCTCCTGCAACCCCATGAGTCTTGAAGAAAGACTGCATTTTCCCAAACTGGTCACAGCATAACTTCTGGTCCCACGTGCTCTTCCATGATTTTGCCACTCCCCCATCAAGAAGTAGATTCTCTTTTCCCTCTCCTTGAACCTGGGTGGCTTATGGATGTTTCGAACAATAGAGTAAGGCAGAAGTGATGGCATGTGACTTCAAAGACTAGATCATGGAAAGGACATAACTTTCTCCTGGCTCTTGACTCTTTAGGATCTGGGCACTTGGAAGCCAGCCACCATGTTGTGAGGAAGTACAAGCCACATGGAGAAGCCATGTGTTTCCACCAGCAGTGCTAGCCAAGCTGCCAGCCTACAACCCGCATCAATTGCTAGATGTGTGAAAAGAGAGACCTTTAGGCCATTCCAACTCCCAGCTTTGGAGACGCTCCACCTGACAGGTAGTTGAGCATCAACGAGTTATTCCTGCCAAACTCTGCCCAAATTGCCAAAAAAAAAGTGAGCAAGAGAAGTGCCGTCATTGCTTTAAGCCACTATTTTGGGGTGGTTTGTTATGTAGCGCTACATGGCTAAAACAATCACACATATTTCAGCACAGAACTGAGAGGAATACCAACGTCCTCAACTCTGTGTGGACCTTTGGACCACCATATGATAATATGGTCTCGGCTTCTGCTGTAGACACTTCTAAACAAGAAGCAGCTGACCTTCCTTGGCCAGGCACCACATTGCCTTCCTCACCTCACTATTTCTCCCCAAGGAACATTAACCCTACATTTCCTCCTAGCAGATTCCTCTCCTGCATGCATTTTGACTCATGTAAATAGATGCCCAGATTGGGAGTAGGAGTAAGGAACTGGTCCATAACTTCAGACGAAACAACCAGATTGACTCAGAACCCCACTTCAGGCCCAAACCTACTTCTACTATTTTTTGTAAACCACCTCTGAAAAAGAAACCTTCTAAGAGGCTGTGATTTCATTCTGTTGTGGTGATGTCATTTTACAAGGGGTAAAGTGACCAGGAAATACAAATATGAATAAAAGAGATCTTGGAGAGAGAAACTTTCTGGTCAGAAATGTACTTTGTGAAAGTTATAGGGCCACAGTAGAAGAAAATTCACGAATTTTATTAGCCCTTAGAAAGCTCCCGTGCTACCAAGCTAACATTTAGTGAGTTGAGGTGGGAGGATTATAGAAAAAAACTCTTTACGCTTTACGAAAAAGCACCAGCAAGAGGATCCTACAGGAGACAATTAAAGAAGAGCTGGAAGAGTATTTCAAATAAGAGAACAGGAAGTGAACAAATCTCTTGCTAAGAAATGAATGGCATCTAAAATCAAGTGAAAAGCTCTGTGTACTCTCACTCCCTGTGCATGCCCTTTATAGCAGAGGACTCTCCAATACAAAAATTGCATTTCAAGGTAGTTAATTGAGATATTCAGAATTTGAAGTAGGTACAATAATTATATATTTTCCTTTTTGTTACCCTAATTCTACTAAGTAATACAAATTGAAAAATTATACATTTATACTCAAAATGAATACAAATTTGAAAAACATACATAAATATAATGCTCTCTAATATCTCATAAGCCAATTTTAATAGTTTCATTTGGGGCTATGTTTGGCCTTTTTATTTCTAAAAAATTATTTTTTAATTTTAATATCTAATTACAGTTAATAATAACCGTAGCTTCCAGCTCTTTAGAGCTCAATGGAGCAAGTTGCTCTACAAATTGCTAACAGTATCTCACTTCAACCTCAAGTAACCCTTTGAGGTAAATATTATTTTTATTTATTATCTCTAGACCAAAAAAACATAAATAACTTGCCCCATACCCACAGCTGGTAGAACCTGTCCTACAAGGCAGGTCTGCCTGGTCCAAATACCTATGTTCTGGAGTCCTGAAACAACATCCTCCTGCATACAATCACACGAACTGCAGCATCAAAACTTCTGTGTTTAAAATGTCCTTCACACCTCAGTTTAGAGTTAAGAAGACACAACGGCTAAATCCGATTCTGACTTTTCCAGTTCTACCCCTCTCTCCCTCTTTTTCCAGAAAAGAAGCCAGTTCTCTTCCCTCTCCCTTCTAACAACCACACAGCCTCTGCCTCAGTGATCTTGATCTTCATGGACTATAGGAGTGGTGATCCAGGACTCAGGATTTAAGGAGTATCAGGAAAAGGAATTTATTACTGTGATTGGGGGCGGGGGGGAGACTATTACTTCCATGCCAACTCTAACCACAACCACATGCCTCAAAACTTCACCCACCTCCAAACTTCTCTTTTGCTTTTTTTATTTTCTTGAGAAAATATTCAAAATATGTGCAAGCCAATGCAATGACACTGCATTTTACTTTCCTCTTATTTAGAAGGTCAGAGAACTTGGCTTTTAGAAAAGGAAGTAATGGTAGGCACATTCCAAATGTAGAAACATCTAACTGGTTTGGGCAGAAAAGACATTCTAGTCTGTTGAACACTCAGCCACAGAATCACTGAGAGCCAGCCTTACAAGATCAGCAGTGCCAGAGACTCGAAATAAATGCAGATGTGCGTTTTACGCATTATCATGGTGACCACTGGGTCTTCATCTTGTCTACTAGCCAGAACAATTCATCCTTAATTTGCCTTATATTTTTATGATGGAAAATTATATTATTTAATGTACTCTCAGGCAACATTTGTAGGATGGCTGCTTTAATCATTAAGATATAACTAAGAATGAGGGGCGCCTGGGTGGCTCAGTCGTTAAGCATCTGCCTTCGGCTCAGGTCATGATCCCAGGGTCCTGGGATCGAGCCCCGCATCGGGATCCCTGCTCGGCAGGAAGCCTGCTTCTCCCTCTCCCACTCCCCCTGCTTGTGTTCCCTCTCTTGCTGTCTCTCTCTCTCTCTGTCAAATAAATAAAATAAAATCCTTAAAAAAAAAAAAAGATATAACTAAGAATGGAAATTCACACATAAAATAATATTTTCCAGGGGATGTGACTGAGGTTGACTGCGTACAGAGAGTGACCGTAATCTTTTCTCTGAACCTTTGCTGTACAACCTTGTACCTCCTCCCATCAAGATGAGGCTCCTCTTTCCTCTTCCCTTCTAGCTATACTGGATTTATGGCTTTTCGACCACTAATATGCGGCAGAAGTCATGCCCTGCTGATTCCAAGCCTATGCCACAAACAGCCTGGAAGCTTCCACCTTAAGTCCTGAGACCAAACACAGCAGTATGAAAACCAGCTCAGGCTGGACTACAAAATAATGAAAGATTCTGCAACAGAATGGCCCCAGACTTCAGCATCTCAGACACAGATGAAGATATAGTAGGCCCTCCAACTCTAGCCCCGCTGACCCCTCGAATGAACGAAAAGCATGAGAGATGCCAGACAACAGTAGCAGGCCACAGACTTGTGAGGCATAATAAAACATTGTTCTAAGCCACTACATTCTGAGAAAATTTATTATCTAGCAATGGATAATCGATACAGTGGATTAAATCAATGCAAAAATAAGTTTTGCTCTCGTTGCCCTAGCACCCAAATACCATTATTATCAGGAATAGCCTCCCGAATTTAATAGACATGTTTATGTTGACTGGTCAGTCAGCATTCTTGTTCAATGTCAGATATAGACCTGATATTAGACCTTACTCTTATCAATAATTAATAAAGAAATAACATTGTTACTTTAGTTCTATATTGATTGCCTTGCCTAAAAGAATTAGTCTATGGCTTAACACCATGTTTTGGCTTTGGCGAAAATTATATTTTTCCCTGAAACACAAATGTCAGATTTCCCCACATCCTTCCAGTGAATGAAAGGGAGACCCTTTATCCTTCTAAATCCCATCCTAAGCCTAAAAGCTTTGACTCAAACTCCGGGGGAGGTTTCAAAATTCAAAACCTTTAAAATAAAGCCATGTTTCATGAGAAGGACAGTAAGTACTTGGGGGGAAAAAAGAAAAACTTGTATTGAATCTAATTTATAATCCACTCACACGTGAACCGCCAGTGTCACTTAGTTAAGAACCAAACACGACCTTGAGGGGTCACTGGTTCAGTGTTTTTTAAATACTGTTTCTAATCTGCTGATTCTTTTCCCCCTTCCCTTATGCCTTATTTTTCCCAATATCAAAAAAGCCAAAGAATTCCCCAGCTTAATAATGACTTGGTTAAGAAGTATTTTTATTCAAATATACAAAATTTTGAGTGGGAGGAAATTTTATTTTTCTTTCATGTAATCTTTTGCAGTTGGTGTGCTGGAAAATGTTTAACGAGCAGCTCTCAGGAAGTAGAAATGTGTGCATATACATGCACGCATAATTTTACTCTGCGTTTTAATGATATAAAAGATGTGTAGTGCACAATTTACAAAAAATAAGAACAGATGAAATACTATTATTACAAATGCCATGTAGCCAATTGGTTCTCACAGAATGCTTTCATCGATCTTCACCAATTTTTATCCATAGCCAACTTATAGTGCAATTCAACCATGATTGGACAAATGGCATTGTATCCCGATCCGGGAATTGTTTTCTCAATAACCTTATTGTCATTAGATGTGATATGTGATGTGTGATTAAGCCAATTCTCACTTTTGTACAAATGCCTACCATTAAATTGAAACCTCTTTCAGCCTCAGCACCAGACATGACATACTTTTAACTTTAGTCTTCATTATTAACATTTTCTTCCTCCCTTTCTCAAGTCTAGACAATTAACAGAACAATAAATCAAACCTTTACAATTAACAGAACAATAAATCAAACCTTTATCATAGCGTTTGCTGATTTCTATGGGATAAATACTCTCACTGCACCTGGCCTCCAGGTACCAATGTGACATCATTAATTCAGGGTCGGAAAGATGTATGCAGTAGCACATGGTCAGATAGCATCTCCACACTCAAAGGTGTAGATGACCTTAGATGTCAGTAAAATAATTAGAAAGTAATGTGGCTTGAGAATTTATTACCTCTGTTTTTGGTATAATTTATTTAATTTTAACTCTATGTAAGTTCTTTTTAAGTAATGAAATTATGATTAACAGCTGGTTTGTAAAATCTGGTGAACCTCTATTAGCTGGGGTCAGCATACATTGTTTAAACGCAGTTGGAGGGAGATTGGTCTTTTTGTTTTGGTTTCTAAAGAAACCAGTAACTATCATTAAGGCCACCTCTATACCAAAGTCAGACCAATGCAGAAAGGAACTGCTGGAAGACTAAATTTAGTGAACAAAAGTCACAGCCTTGTATGTGGTTATGAAATTTTTTTTTTGCCTTAATCTCTTATATTCCTATTTCCTTATTCTGTTCTTTGTGGATATGAAAAATAAATGAGTTTTGACATATATAACAAATCTGTTCTGTCCTAAGCTTAATATCTATTTGCCTATGATAGGTATAGTTCTTCAAATATGGTTTTATTTGTCATTCTCCAATGTGAGAAATCCTAAAGTAAGAAGATAAAGATAAGCAATTTGAATTTAGGAAGATGAATGATATTTGAAAGGGAGTCAGGGAAAGTGTTTAATGTATTTAACATTAAGCCATCTTCATTTCCATCTAATCACAGTGTAGATGCAGGCAGTGCTCGTTCCTTACAAACAAGCAGCCTCCAGGCTGACAGACCCACAGTTCCAGAAACCCTTGTGCTCTTCTCCCACCACCTGATCAAATACAAGCCCTCCAGATTCCTGGCACTCTGCTCCAGGAGAGAGGCAGTTGGGATGGCTGCCTTTTAAACTCTGGTACTGCAGATATGCACTTCTGAAGAACTCATTAACACGTCAGGTTAATATCCATTGGCTGCTAAAGCATGCAGAGAATGCTCTTCTGTATTTACTGTGCAGACTCTCAGAACCCCCATTAAGAAAGTACATATTCAAGACTGAATTTTCACACTTCACTCTGGCCAAGTTTCTGAGTGATAAGCTAAGCACTAATTTTAGGTAAATGCCTTTATTTCTTTGGCTTTATTGGACTGCAGGTACATGGTTTCTCTGGGACCTTCTTTGAATGTAAAATGTGGTCTCTCCTGGCAAGCCATTTATAGCCTTTACCTCAATTTCCAGTGTTTTGGTCTTTGTGTATCTTTCCAATCCCTCTTCCTAGACTGTAATCTCTTTGAGAGGAGGGATGGTGCCTTATTCTTCCTCATACGATCTTCCTCTAAAGGTCTTAGTGAAGTGTATTGTGCAAATCATGATCAATGTTCTGTCAGGTATCTTATAGGACCTATATAAGGCAAAGCCTGAGGTCTTTGTCTTCTATTTTAGAAGTGCATAAGACTGAAGAATACTAGACTCATTGATTCCTTTTATGTCTAGGTAAAATAAGTATATCAGTCAAGCAAATAAATCTTGTGTTTACTTAAAGACTTTTCCCCATAACGAATGGATTTTTTTCTTTTAATTTGACAAGAAGGTGGAGCACAGTATCAGGAACCAGAAATTTCCAGCAGGTTGGTTGCAGGTGTCAAAAACAAAGCTATAGGAAAGCATAAATCACCTTTAGTGAGAGTGAATTTAAGAGAGTGAATTTTCTTTCTTACACAGTAAATACTGCCACTGATTAATTCTGGAGGTATTTTAGAGACTTTTACCTCTTTCCTTTCAGCTTCTATTCTGAAGAAAAGGGGTGCTTTCTATGCATGCTTGTCTCTTAAATGGAGTGTTGAGGACACAGAGATTAGGAAGATATTGGCCCTACCTTTAATGCACCACAGTCAGTTGGGAAAAAGAACTTTGTCCCTGACTGGCGAGAAACCATCAACATTTCTGGGTCAAGCCAGTAGAAAAGCAACCACAATGTACTGAACATTTACTCTGTGCTTGACACTGGCTGGGTACTGCGGACATAGTTTCTCATTTGCTACTGTGTTTATTAGGTGCTACACCATTACTGTGTTAGCTTATGTGGCTGTGGGTCTTACCTTCCCAGGGAGCTTATAAACTTCTGTCTTTAAATTCTTTATGCTGCCATGGTACCTTAGCAAAGTAAGTAAATCTGGATGGACCATTTTCCAAACTGAATTTTATTTTTTAGTCTTCAAAGAATTGCTTCTTCTACTTCCTTTAAATTTTATTTGTCTTTTGTCTTTTTTTATTTGTCTCTATAGTCCCCTTATCAATTCTATGCCAAATTCTCCTTTTAAAGCCCCAATAACCCACCCACTTCCTCCATGCTCCTAATACCTGTGCATTCATATGTACTTTCATGTATTGTCCACCAGCATTCCTATAATACTAGATACACATTTATTGATTATATCTACTTAGACCTTCCCTATATATTTTTATATTTTAAATTCAAACAATACTAAATGAAATATTTAAGGGAAGATCTAATGCTTTTGTGAGCCTACTACATCAGAAGTATTACATAACAAATTAGCTTTTGCTACTACAATAACCTTGCATATCAAACTACCCCAAACTCAGTGACTTACGAGTATTTACTTTTCTTACCAATGCATGTGCAAGTTGGCTGGGCCATCCCTGATTCAAGGTAGTTTGGATTTTTTTTAAGACTTCCCCATATATATTCATTCTGGATCATCCTAGGCTGAGGGACAATACCTTCCCAAGGCATGTTCTTTTTATGACAGGTCACAGGAGTGAAAAAGTAAACTCTAAGATCTCTTAAAGCCTTAGCTTGACACTGGCACACTGCCACATCTGCCCTTATTCCATCCACCAAAATGATCCACATGATGAAGCCCAGATCAAGGGATAGGAAGTATATGTCACTTGCCCCTATACATTGCAAGACCACATGGTAGAAGAGAATAAAGACTGGGGAACAATCCAATCCACAGCACGTGGTTTATCTTATTTATTCCCCATATAGGGAGATTTTAGTACCACAATTATATTCACAAGTAGACTGGCATTTTGATAAATTAAATAAAGAGCCCCAAATCACACAGCAAATGAAAGCACAAGGAAGAATTTGAGTAAGGTGTAGTTTTTACTTTATAGACCCCATACTATTTTCATGACAGCAGCAATATCATTTATAACACTCATATTCCTAGTTTAAAAAAAAAGAGAAAAGTTGAGATTTTGCAGGTGGTAGAGTCTTTTTGCTGTAGTATGGAAAAAGATACAAAAACAAATGAAGGTACTCACAGTTGATAGCCTCAGTTACTCCTCTGTTCTTAGCAGAGGAGTATTGAAATGAAATTGGTCTCAAAGTGACTCTCCTTTTCATTCTTATATAAATTATCTATTGTGGCTGCAGTCACTGGACTCCATACAACATATGCTGTTAATTAGCCATGTGTGGAGGCTTAAAATAAAGTCTTTCATGAGGCTTGTAAAGTTAATTTAACTTTCTCTTTCTAGCTAAAGAGGGACTATAAAGAGTGACTGTAGTAACAATGATAGTCATTTTAATGCAGTTCTTCTGAAAACAATGAGAACCAATAGAAGGTGTATTTTGGAACAGATTTGGTTTTCATTAATGTTCTATGAATTTGGGGATAAATCTATTATGACCAGTAGTTTATGCTGGGAGACCAGTGAAGTGAGAGGGTCACCTTGGGCCAAGGCATCCACTCAAAGTAATTTCCCTCCATAGACAGAACTTATGCCCATGACTTTGGCTCTTAAGTAACATTCCCTAATGCATTGTTTTCCAAATTTGTCAGATCTGAAAAATCATCTTTAATATCAGATTTTTTTAAATAAAAAATTACAGATTACCAAGTAACTTCCCTGGAGAATCTGACTCAGTAGATAGAGTACATTTTGGAAAACTAAATTTTTAACACATGCTTCTGATGATTTTCATGATCAAATAAGTATGGGGGGGTTAATACATTTTTAAAAACTGTGTACCTTTAAGGAAGAAATTACACCAACTTTCTACAATCTTTTTCAGAGGATGGAAGCCTAACTCTTTCTATGATGCTAGCCTTGCCCTAATACCAACACCAGACAAAGATAGTCTATATCAAGTTGAGAAAGTTCTCCTCTAGTCATAGTTTACTATGAAATAGTAAACGAGAATAGAAAAAAACTGCCAACCAATATCTTTCATGAACATACATGGAAAAAATCCTCAACAAAATATTAGCAAATCAAATCTAATAATACACCACAGCCAAGTAGGATTTATCTCAGGTATGCAAGGCTGATTAAACTTTTGAAAAAAAACAATGTAACCCATTACATCAATAGACCAAAAGAAAGAAAGAAAGAAAGGTCACACGATGATATAAATAAATACAGAAAAACTACTTGACGAAATCTAGTAAGCATTCATGATAAAAACTCTCAGTAAACTATGAATAGAGAACTTTCTCAACATGATATAGACTATCTACAAAAACCTTGCAGCTAACATGATATGTAATGGTAAGAAACTCAAAGCTTTCTCACCAAGATCAGGAACAAGGCAAGGATGTCTCCTCTTACCACTCCTTTGCAACATTGTGCTGGAAATTCTTGCTAATACATTAAGGCAAGAAAAAAAAGTATACAGATTGGGATGGAACATAAAACTATCTTTGTTCATATATGACAAGATTGTCTATGTAGAAAGTTCAAAAGAATTGACCAAAAAACTCCTGGAACTAATAAGTGATTATAGCAAGGTTTTAGGATACAAAGTTAGTGTACAAATCAGTGGTTTTCCTATATCCCAACAATGAACAAGTGGAATTAAAATTAAAAACACAATACCATTTATGTTAGCACCCCCCCAAAATGAAATACTTAGGTATAAATATAACAAAATAAATACAAGATCTGTATGAGGAAAACCATGAAACTCTGATGAAAGAAATCAAAGAACAAATAAATAGAGAAACATTCCATGTTCATGGACATTGAAGACTCAATATTGTCAAGATGTCAGTTCTTTCCAATTTGATCTATAGACTCAATATAGACTGACTCAAAATCCCAGCAGGTTATTTTATGGATATAAACAAACTGCTTCTGAAGTTTATAAGGAGAAGCAAAAGACCCAGAATAGCCAAAACAATATGGAAGGAGAACAAAGTTGGGGGACTGACACTACTCAACTTCGAGGCTTACAATAAAGCCCCAATAATCAAGATAGTGAGGTATTAGAAAACATAATAGATGAGTTGATCAGTGGAACAGAATAGTGAATCCAGAAATAGACACACATAAATACAGTCAACTGATCTTTGACAAAGGAGAAAAGGCAATACAATGGAGCAAAGAGAGTCTCTTTAGCAGGAGGATAACTGAGCAAATAGATGAATGTAAACATAGACCTTATACCCTTTACAAAAAAATTAACTTAAAATGTATCACAGACCTAGATTTAAAATGCAAAATTATTAAACTCCTAGAAGATAATATAAGAGAAAATATAGCTGACCTTTTGTGTGGTGATGACTTTTTAGGTATAACACTAAACACATGATCTATGAAAGAAATGATAAATTGGACTTCATTAAATTAAAAACCTCTGCCCTGTAAAAGGCAGTATCAAGAGAATGAGAAGACAAGCCACAGACTGGGAGAAAATATTTGCAAAAGACACATTTAATAAAGGACTGTTACCCAAAATACACAAAGAACTCTTAAAACTCAACAATAAGAAAACAAACAACCCGATTAAAAAATAGGCCAAAGATCTTAACAGACACATCACCAAGAACATATAAGGATGACAAAAAATATATATAAGAAGATGCTCCCATGAAAATATGTAATCAGGGAAATACAAATTAAAATAACAATAAGATACCACTATATACTTACTAGAATGGCCAAAATCCAGAACACTGACAACACCAAATGCTGTCAAGGATGTGGAGCAATAGAAATAGAAACTCTTATTCATTGCTGGTAGGAACAAAATAATACAGCCACTCTGGAAGACAGTTTAGTGTTTTTTTTTATACAACTAAACATAATTTTACCATATGATCCATCAATCGTGCTCCTCGGTATTTACCCAAAGGAGTTGAAAACTTATGTTCACAAAAAAACCTGCACATAGATATTTATAGAGCTTTATTCATAGCTACCAAAACTTGGAAGCAACCAAGATGCCCTTCAGTGGGTGAATGGATAAACAGTGGTATATTCAAACAATGCATTACTATTCAGCTCTAAAAAGAAATGAACTATCAAGCCATGAAAAGATGTGGAGGACCCTTAAATGCACCAAGTGAAAGAAGCCAATCTTAAAAGGCTACATACTGCATGCTTCCAACCATACGACATTCTGGAAAAAGCAAAACTATGGGAACAGTAAAAAGATCAGTGGCTGCCAAGGATAGAAGTGGGAGGAGAGATAAATAGGCAAGGCAGAGAATTTTTCAGGCAGTGAAAATATTCCGAGACTATAATGATGGATTATATGTCATTACACATTTGTCCAAATCCATAGAATCTACACACTAAGAGTGAACCTTAAGGTTAGCAACAGATTTTAGGTGATTATGATGTGTCAGGGTAGGTTCATCCTTGGTAAAAATGTACCATTCTGATGGGGGATGATGATAATGGAAGAGGTGATACATGTTTGAGGGAAGATAGGAGGTGGGAAATATCTGCACCTGCCTCTCAATTTTATTGTAAACCTAAAACAGCTCTTAAAAGAATAAAACTAAACAAAACTGAAAAACTGAAAAAGAAAACTAAAACTAAATAAAAAATTGAGTAGTCATAATTTGTGTTGAGAGGTTGTTCCTCACAACATATGAAATTTTGAGGAAAGCGGATAGTTTAAAAATTTGTCTCATTATTCTTAAGCACTACCTATTTTCTAACTATAAAATGATAATATAAATGCATTTTAAATTGTAATTAAATTCTTATAATTCTATTTGGGGGAAGTGATGGAATATTCAAATTTTCAAAAAAATTTTCTTTATATCCAATTGTTTAAACTCTCTCAAACTTCATTCTCTCCATTCTTCCTTTTTTTTTTTCTTTTCTATTGCTTGATCCTTTATTTTATTTTATTTTTTTTAAGTAAGCTCTACACCCAACATGGGACTTGAACTCACAACTCTGAGATCAAGAGTAGCGTTCTTTACTGACTGAGCCAGCCAGGCACCCCTCCGTTGCTTGATCCTTTATATCTTGACCCAGATTCTCCTACAGCATCCCCCTGATTCCTCTCCAAGCCACATGGATGCAAGTACCCATACCCATGGTTGGTCTCTGTCCTGTGCAGCGCATCCCTCCCTCAGATAGCAGCAGCTGCTTTTCACTGAATTTTCTCTCAATAAATTGGGGCCATGAGCTTCTTATACTGGTTATTAACTCAAAACTAATGGAGAAAAAGGAAAACCTGATGGGATGACAGATCTATACCTGCAAAAGTTCTGTATCTGCAAAAGGAGTATCAGAAAAATACTCTAATTATGTCAGGATTATAAAGAGATTAAATCAACGGTAGGGCTTGGACTTGATTTATTTTTAAACCAAATCTTGTGGCTATTTGTGGACTGTGTGTCCACTGAATGCCAGTTTGAAATGAGATTACATATCTTCCATTAGTAGCGATTGTAGACAGTACTTGAATTTGCCTTGTTTTATAAAACGCTGATCAAAATTATCACTTTAGATATGCATCCAGCTAGAACTTGGCCACACCTTAGTACGTGTCTGGTGAATGGCAAATTACCCCGAATGACAGGAAGCTGAAAATCTATTTCCCATCTTGGTTACAGACTGGCTATCACTGTGGTCAAGTCCTTCAAATTTTTCTGCCTCAATTTTCTGCCTGCAACAGAAATGAGCTGATGTAAAACACGTTCTCTATAAAACAGCTGTCTTCAAAATTCTAAGCATAATCATTTGTGATTGTTATCCAGGCAGTTTAGAAGCAACTGAAAAAGTCAGTCTTATCCTTTCATTTTTAGCAGAAGCGACACAAATTAGTAATGATATGTCCAAGAAGGAATCTTGATGGTATATCTTTTTTTCCTTTCTTTTTATACTCCAAAAGATTTTTCTTCCTTCTCATTATACCAAGAATTTCTAGAGAATAGGACATTCTTTAAAACTTCGCATCAGCATAAAAGAGATTGCTAAATCTTTGAATAATCCCAAAGGGTATAATCCCAGTACCTGTCTCATTGTGGTCATGGGTATATTGTGTGGCAACTAACAGCATCTGCCACACAACTACTATGTTCTGTTGTGTTTTTCTTTCCCCTAATACTGAGAGAAAATCTGCTATGCTGCAGGTTTCATTCACTGGCTATTTATGTGTTTGTTTATTTCATGATCTCTCATTACTTAAGAAAATGTACACAATAAATAGGAGAAAATAATGAAAGATGAAAAATTAAACAAGTGAAAAAAATTAGAGAAAATAAGGTAAAACCAGAAAGTAAATTATTGCATACAAAGCTGTCCTTGATCTTGTACATTTGCTAAAAATGGGACAACAGTTTGCCTCTGAGATTTCTAACAGCTACCCATTGGTCTGACTTTTGCTCCCTAAAGCTACATATAATAAATCAAGTCCCTTTTCCACAAGGAAGTGCTTCAAATATGCAAAAAAAAAAAAAAAAAAAAGAATTTCTGAATCCTCTAGGCTAAATCAAAATGAATAATATTACCTATTGCCCAGAAAACATTGTTAATTTATTTCACCTTCATATGAAAATTCTAGTCTGTCCTATTGCTTCTATGCTAACAGACTCTAGGGCATTTGACTGCCTAACTTCATTCCATTTAACTTTTTTTTTTTTTTTAAGTAGGACACATTTTTACATGGAATTGAGCCATGTGTGGGTGAACAGTGGAATTGACAATAACAAGGTCATGGCCATTGCAAAGTCCAACTTGAAAACTTTCTATCCTGATCTAGGTGACATCAGGACCCATGTTTACATTTCCTTCTAGTAATCAGCATAATCTGCATAGATTGAGAGTCATTTTACTTCCAGGGACTTGAGTAGTTATTGATCTTCTCTCTTAGCTTGATAGAATTCCATTGAAACTGTTTAACATCCTATATTTAAAAGTCTGGCAAAGGGGATTATGTGCAGGGATTGGATGTTAACATGATCTGGCTCTGATATCAGTCATGCTTACAATGTCAGCCTTGTAGTTCAGTGCATTTGACTGTTAGGTGTGCTTTGCCTTTCTCTCACACTACTCCATGTATGTTCCCTCCAAAGCCTCCCATCCGGTGGAAAAGACGTTGTCAGACAAGAACTCTCCCTCAGAAAGTGCATAGGAGTGTCTGAACTCACCTGTTCACACCTCCATTGAAAAAACTGGGAGTATTTGAGCAAAAAAAAACCCTATGAAATCTTTTAATCTGTGGTCATTTGAATAAGATCCTAACTCAGGTGTAAAGTTTTAGAATATACTGAAGCCCATTCACAACCCCACCCACCTACTACCACTACATATCAGTCTGAACCACATACCACCTGGCAACTTTAATAGGTTTAAATGTCCCTTGCATTCAGGTGGCAATTATGCCTCAGCCAGCTGTGATCTTCATCTAATCCATCACCACATTCTTCTCAGAGATCATTTGATTAGGCATTCTAGAAAGATTCAAGATGAACCAAAGAACTCAGAGATCAGAGATAAATATGTGCCCACAGTTGTGGCCAAGGTACTTAGAGTTCAGAATTCCTAAGAGACAAAAATACCATTATGCCTATATTATGAACTAACAACAAGCCTTCTAAGCATCTTGTTATTGTCCTCATAGCTTTAGCACCAAAGTTTTCACAATGACATCTCCTGGGATTTATTTTCACCTCTGACCTCTCAGAAGTAAGTGGCTCAGAGTTGGTGATGCCATAGCAAGTAAGGCAGTATTCAGTTGTCTTGGCAACAAGATGCAAAGGGAGCCCAAGATTCAAGTACTGCTCTTGTTTCCTATTTTTGGTCCTGGTCCCTGGCTTTACTCAGCCATCTAGTTAACAGAGCATTAAGATGCCAGTTCATCATACTGCCATAGAAACATAATGATGTGAAAGATAGTCACCATGCCTCTGACCAAGAGAATAGCAGTCTTTTAATATTCATCCCAAATACTTTGAAAAATCCTACAAGTGCAAAGACTGAAAAGGACTAAAATAAAGCAATCAGAACTCCAGGAAAAGAAATATAACTCTACAAGAAAGGCATGGTCCGAATAAAAAGAAAACTGTAACACAGCAGCATGAGTGGGTGATTGGTGAAATATATACCCTCCCCCCCAAAAAAACTTGAAATTGATACCAAGACCAGTATATTTTGTGAGTCACAGAGGTTGTGACACTGGAACTGTAGAAAAAGATATGTAATCCTTGTAAATGACTTGGGTATATAGTGAACAATTTTTACTTTGTATTTTGATATAAGCACACTTCTCCTTTTTAAAGGTTTAAGGTCCATCAAGAGACAAATTGCAGGGGTCATCAAGCTTGACTGTGAGTAGGTCATTGTAAGTTTCTAGGTAAAAGTGTTGAGAATAGGCAAAGGAACTATGTCCTCACGTTCCAGGGTGAAGATCAAAGTATTCTGTATGATTGATGTAATCAGAAATAAATATTTAAATGATGTGGATAGAAGTTGAAGTGAAGGAACGGAGAATCGTAAAATATACATTTAGCAATAAGTTGGAGCCAGAGATGGGTAAATGAGAACATTTATATTTCACATAATAGGAAGGACATCTAAAAATAATTTCTAAAGTTAGTATATTGAGCAGTAGTTTTGACAGCATGGTTAATAGAGTTACAGAGGCAACCACCAGATGAACTAAGTAGAGAAATGGTAGGAGGTAATTGCTTCAGGGGCGTGGAACTGAGACCAGAGGACAGAGTAGGGGACTATAATTTTAGAGTATAAAATTTTCCATATTGTTTGTATTTACGTGATGACATAACTAGATGTTTTCAGTAAACCCTTGGCTATTTACTCTGTACATTCAACAGAAATTCACCTGAACCATTACCATTGAAGTAGAAACTGAGCACCCAAGACCACTTCCTGAGAGTTCTAGGTAATGTCTATAACATTTACATTAAGTGCATGCTTGGGTTGTTTCATTAGAAAAAACTTCATAGATTTCTGATTTTTAATAAAGACAGAGCTAATTTTAGTTTGAAGTTAGATGTGCCACTGCATTTAGTATAAAACTTTCAAGATCTACAGATCAATTTGTGCTTCCAACTACCCCCACAAAGCCTCTCTGCAATGAAACATGATTCCACTATGCTAAAACACTGACAAAGAAATGTGTTTAAAAACATAAAGATAGTGCTATCACTATTTCTTTATATAGCACAGGGATTCTTAAAGATTCAGATTTCTTTTGGTTTGCTATTAATTTATCTTAATTTTAAGTGGAAGAGGTTGGAAGAGTATAGTTATTTCTCTAAAACTTAAGTGACTTCTGATAAGGTCATATGCTCAACGGAGAATGCAGGCCTCAAACACAAGTGATTTGATTCAAATTCAATGTTCAATTTGCTAGACCCAGACCCACAATAATAATATCTACCCTTTATTGAACACTATGTAGTAAGCTGTATATACAGCTCATTTACTCCTTATCTTATACCATTAACAAAACTGAGGAACAGAGAAATTCATTTACCCTCGCAGATTTGGCTAGCAAGTGATATATCTACTCTTTGACCCCAGAGATCACCTGCATAACATAGTGTTAGATGGGTAGGGACCTATGAAATCATTTAACCTAACTGCTTCATTTTATAATGGGATAGAGCCTGGATCACAGAAGAAAATTAACTTGTCCAAAATTACACAGCTGGTTAGTAACAGAGCCAAGACTAGAACCCACGTATTTTGGCTTCCAGTCCAATTCTCTTTCAACCACAGAAGGTCAGAAAATGTTAAACTTTTTGAGACTCTGTAGCCCATCTGGGGTTTTGAAGTGCCAGAATTCTAAGTCTCAATACTAAGTTAACTTAGGATCTAAAGATATTTAATGCCACCACACTTTCACATTTGGCAGAGCCATGAGATTTCATGGAAAATTACTGCACCAAATGGTACCACAGCCTTCCATATAAAATAGCACCACAAATACACGAAAAAATTCCATCTTCCCAGCTTGGTAGGAAAAAAAAAATCAGATTATTTGTTGTTCAGATGTCTTCAGTTTTGAAGAAACACTTCTTGGAATTTACTAATGGTTGGAACCAAAAGTGAAACTTGGAGGGGGAAATTCATATATAGGAAAATTAAAAGACAAGGTCAAAAATTCAATCCAGGCATTTTGCAATGACTCCTAGTTCATGATGCTCTTAAACTGGTGGTTTAATTCAACAACACAGCTCACGCTTGTAGCTTTACTTACTAAAGTATGATGTTACCACATCAATAAAAATATTGTGGTGAAGTCTTCCATATTTATACGTAAGAACTTGAAACATCAGAAACAACAAATAAACACAAGGGAATCACAATGATTACTCTTTCAAAAACATCCTTAAGTGGCTCTTTATTGGCAATATTAACCACTGCAATGCCCATGCAAACTTCCACTGCAAGAAAAGATTTGTGGACAGTTTGCAACTGATTTAGCAGTGACATTAAAATAAGATCTTGGAAAAACTACTCTTTGATAAAAAGAAAAAAAGAAAGGGAGAATGTAGTGGAATTAAAAGAGATTTCACGCCATTGTCTCTCTGTTCTGGGGACAAATGGATTGCGGTTTGGGGGCATAGTGGGGAAATGCATGAAGAATCCCTGAGCAAAGTATTTACAGTAAAACAGTTTTCCCTTTGAAAATCTCCGCTAGGCTTTGGATTATGCTACTAAACATTTATAGCTCAGATGTCCACGTATCTGCTGTAGACTGCTTGAAGGAAAAAAAGAAAAAGAGACTGACAAGGTTGGATATGCCTCCAAGAAAGCAAAGCAAAGGTATTTCCACACCTGATTCAAATGCAGCCTCATGGAACATGAAATATCAGACAGTGTCAAGTAGCCTTCTTAAAAAGTCTAGGTACACCTAATACTTCCAAACGCACTGGTTCTTAAAACAATATTATCTCTTCTTTATTATAGCATCTTACTCTCTTATCTTGTGGTCTGATTAAAACCATGTTTGAGATATC
The DNA here is from genome assembly GCF_002201575.2 of Neomonachus schauinslandi. Lineage (NCBI taxonomy): Eukaryota > Metazoa > Chordata > Mammalia > Carnivora > Phocidae > Neomonachus > Neomonachus schauinslandi. Next base: position 55,650,945 of record NC_058403.1, read on the forward strand.
TGGCTTTGTGGAAGGATCTTAATAAAAGTGCCTTAAATTGGCTTAAGCAGTAAACCAACAAAAGAAGCCATTTACTGCTTCCTAATCCAGCCTCCAATTTTTTGAATATTGACTTTTAAATAGTAGGATGCCCGGTGAAGTTTCCTTCAGCTCAGGAAAAAGAAAAAAAATAATCTGTTGCTATTCTAACTGTATCCACCCAAGTGAAGTAATAATTATTGAAAACAGGCAGTGGGAACTGGGTGGTTCACCAGTCAAATTTGGTCTTTGGAGAAATATTTTATTGGGTCTATAGTCTCCAGTTCACCACTGGCCTCACCACATCCAATCCATACTTTCACTCCCCGTGCCTGCTGCCTATGGATGTTTTCACTGGTGATTCCTGCTACAGCAATGTGCAGACCTCCTCCTCTGAGTTCTAGATTTAAACACTCTTAGATAAATGTGGGTACTAAAGATATTTTTAAACCTGAGGGAAAATGGTCAAGGAGATGAACGGTTAAGCTTATATGCTTATATACCTTTTAGGTATGTTTTCCTTTCTGTCTCAAAATGCCCAGATCCCAGGGTCCTTGATTTTGGCCTTTCCTGATTCTGAAACTCCAAATAAAACTTATTGGATCATTGTCCTAATCCTCAAGCAAACTAAACCCCTGGTTTCCAAAATCAACTCAAATTGATAAATTAATATACAAGATGTGAATACATTGATATTTTCCTCATTCAGATAACTTCACTGAAGTAGAACAGGGAACCTTTCAAAACACACATCATTACCCCAAGGACTTTCAGAATTTTGGAAATTGTGGCAGCCAGAAAAGGAAATACTTTGTCGTAAGAAACAGGCCTACCCATTGGCCAGCCCTGCTTAAATGAGATGCAAGAACGTTTCACAATAATTACTTTCTGCTAATGAGAGACCAGATCAAACACTCTGTTCATAAGGATTAAACAGAAACTTTCTCAGGATATTTTCATTAAAAAAATAAAAGAAAAAATCTACTACAACAGCTACCAGATGACTTACTTCTAGCCCAGATTTGGTGACAAGGTCTTCTTGTGTATCTGCAATAAGCAGAAGCTCCCTGCAAGGGTATCAATGTATTTGGTAGGGTAGAGAGGGCAACATGCAGACAAGTTCCTAAACTTGAGAGACACTGTTCATTCACACCAATAAAGAAAAAATGATAAGGGGCACCTGGGAGGCTCAGTCGGTTAAGCGTCTGCCTTCGACTCAGGTCATGCTCCTGGAGTCCTGGGATTTAGCCCCGAATCGGGCTCCCTGCTCGGCGGGGAGTCTGCTTCTCCTTCTCCTTCTGCCCCTCCCCTGCTTGTGTCCATTATCTTTCTCTCAAATAAATAAATAAAATCTTTTAAAAAAAGAAAAAATAATAATATTCCAGATAGATCTATTATAAAGGCTGCACATTTCCTTTGAATAAATTATTGGCCAATGAATGAAGGACGTGTTCATTCACTAACTAAGCACCTGCTTACAGGATAATCTTGTTTCCAAATATAATCTTGTTTCCTTAAGGAGACTGTAGATTTCCCTGGGAAGAAGACCTTCCCTCAGTATCTAGCACAGTATAGTCACATACCCAGTAGAGATTCAGATGATCTTGTCAGTTATGGAATATTTGAAAATACTAAACAAATCGCAACATGATATAAAGACTTGGTTTTCCTACTGTGAATGAACACGTCCTTCATTCATTGGCTGAGGTTCAAAGACGATATGAATTAATGTGCCCTGGAACATTCCTTCGCCTACACCAAAAGTTGAGGCCTGACAGGTCAATACATGTATAAGAGAGTGCTCAGCAACTATGAGAAGCCTTGAACCCAGAGTTCATGACTTGCTTTTACCCAGATCCCTACACTTGTCCCAGTGACTTGCATCCCAACCAGAGGATCCAGTTCTATTTCGTCTGGTCTCCCTTCCCTAAGTAGCATTTTCATCCTTGGCACAGGCTCCACACGTAGATGTCCACTGTTTGTTGCAAAGCTTTAGTAAAATAATAGGAAGTAACTTTTATATCTAGTCACTGTATTTGTATTGCAATATAATCATCCTGTGCTATATCCAATTTACAGTTATTGAAACTTAAAACAAATAAAGGATTGGCTTAAAGTAATAGAGCCAGAAAGGGACAGACTTGAGATTTGAACCCACATCTCTTTTGATTAGAAAAGACACATTTTTTTCTGCTGTATCATGACACCCTCCTGTCAATATGAAAGACACATTATTTCATTGTTCTTCCAAATTCCTACCCCAAAGTCCCACCCCAAAGTCCCCCTAATGTAAAAGAGAGAGTAGGCAACAATCCAGAGAGGACTAGAGATGTAGTCAGAAGTGATAGCAAGTTTTATCTTAAAAATGTGCACAAATTTTGTTTCCTATTCAATAATATAAGTAATACAAGTAAATTTATGTCTTTATGTAAATGGATGTCCTGGAGCATATGATGTGTTCATACTGTGGCTTTGCATAACTTCTAGAGACCCCCTTTGAGACAGAGACCCCAATTTCAGAATTATGATCATTGGTAGTATGTGGAAGTAGGAAAAATTGTAATTCAAGGTGAAAAGAAAGTACTCTTTCAGTATGCCTTTTCATAAACTAGAAACAACCTTACACAAACTCTTGCAGAGTTTGAAAAAGTGGAAACACTTCCTAACTCTTTTTATTAGTCAAGCATAACCTAGGTTCTAAAATCTGCTAAAGATGTTAAAGAAAAATCTAAACCAGCGCACTGAATAAGCAAACTGCAGGAGCCCAAAGATGCTCCCCTGAAGAGAATCAGTCTCAGGTACGACCATTAGAAGCAACTGTGCCCAAAAGCTGGGGGAGAAATGCATAGACCAGGACCAAGGGCTTCTGGGCAGAGCACCCCAACAGTGTCCATAGCGGCACTCCACCAAAGAAAGTACCCACATGGCCACTAGGTGTATGAAAGTTTTTCAGCTTCATCTGGAAAATACCAGTTATAACCCAGTGAGATCCCACTTCACACCAACAAGAATGACCAAAATTAAATAGACTCATAATACCAAGGGTCAGCCAGAATGTGGTAGACTGTGGTGAACATACATCCTGCTGCTGGGAGTGTAAATTAGGAAAACTGCTTGGTAATAACTATGAATGCTGAACCTAGACATGCTCTTTGACCTTGGCATTGCACTCCTGGGTATCCATCCCAGGGCAATTCGCATAACTTCTAGAGACCCCCTCTGCTATATCCAATTTACAGTTTACATAACTTCTAGAGACCCCCTGTGCTATACCCAATTTACCAAAGGCATGTCCGTTAATGCTCCTGTTACTGCTATTCATAGTAACACTAAACTGTGCAATGTTACAAACGTCCATCAAAAGTAGAATAATACAAAACGGTAGCATATCTACTTAAGGAATTCTATACAATAATGAAAATAAATGAAATGCTGCTGTGCACAACCACTCGGATCAATCTCACACACAGAGTTTGATTAAAATAAGACAGTTAAGGGGTGCCTGAGTGGCTCAGTCAGATGGGCGGCTGCCTTCAGCTCAGGTCATGATCCTGGGGTCCTGGGATTGAGCCCCACGTCAGGCTCCCTGCTCGGCAGAGAGCCTGCTTCTCCTTCTGCTTCTCACTCGCACGCTCTCTCACTCTCTCTCAAATAAATAAATAAAATCTTTAAAAAAGTAAAATAAAATAAGACAGTAAAAAAAGTACATATTGTATGAGTCTATTTATAGAAAGTTCAAAAACATGCTAGCCTAACTGTGAGAAGAATTAGGGAGAACTTTTGAGGAGTTTCTTTTGGAAAGTAGGGAGGACAGAAAGGAATTTCTGCTAGGATAGCAATGCTATTTCCTGAGGAGAGTAGCATTGAATTGATATGCTCTTTTTGTGTATATTAAGATGTATACTTATGATCTGTACACTTTTTGTATATATGTTGTACTTCAATCAAATTTACCTAAAATGAGGAACTTTGCAGAAAAATGTAACAGGAAACGAAGCATTGTATGTTCTAACATTCTTGTAATTGACTCATGAAAACTTTAAATTATTAAGTTACCAATGAAATTGTTGACTGACTAAAAATATAGAGCATAAGTGGGAAGCAAGGTTTTTGGATAAAAGTAATATGAAATTTGATATTACTGAACATTAAATTTGGCTCTGAGTGTCATGACTGCCAAGAGAGAAATGGAAACATGATGGTTTATATATTTGCATTTTTTGAAAAATGTTCACAGAGCATACCAATTCATCAGAAAAGACGTGGCATTAGTTCCAGAACAAATTTATCATATTATTAACATATCTCGAACATGAAATGTTCCAAAGCTTCAAGAGCAAGACCCATTGCTTTCTCATGATTAAAAATTTCCAACATACTGATGTCATAGGAGATAAAGGATTGGGGAATATTTCTATCAAAATTATCTTGAACTTGGTAATTATCAATATTCAGAAAGCAATCCATATTTCTTGAGGATCACTATTTTCTGACCACACTGTCAAAAATCATGGCGAATACAGATAAACATAAGTTGTCGCCTTTGTCTTCTTTGAGTGTTTAATTTAATTGGACACAAAACTAAAATAAAAACAGATCCTACCTATATCATGACCATATTAATGCTGTATAACAATCACTAAGTCTCAGCAGCATTCAGTGTAAGCATTTATCTAACTCACAAGTCTGCAGGCCAAGTGGCTGTTGTATGATCTTAGATGACTTGCTGGAGATGTCTGGTAATTAGCATTCAAAGATGACCCTCTCATCAATTCCAACTCTTGATTTTCTCACCCTTCTAAAAACCCTTCCCTTGCGTTTGGACTGGGCTTAAAATTCATTTTTTTTTTTTGCTTTAAAAAAATATTTCTAGATTCATAAGTGTTTGCAAAGAAATGTACAGAGCAATGCTATACACCCCTCTCCAGCCTACCCCAATATTAATACCTTATACAACTATAGCTCAATACCTAACCCAAAAAATTGACATTGATATAATCTATAGAGCTTATTCATTTTCACCAGTGGCACGTGCATTTTATGTGTATTTGTGTTTATGTGTGTATATAACTCTATACAATTTTATCAAACGTGTTGCCTTACAAAACCACCATCTAAATCAAGATATTCAAATGTAGCATCACAAGACCCCTCATGTTACTCCCTCACAGACCTGCCCATCCCTTCTTCCCCAATTCTCAACCACTATGCAGCATAAGTCTGTTCTTCATTTCTGTAATTATGCTACTTCACAAATAATACATAAATGGAATCATGAAGTATTTATTCTTTTGAAAGTAGCCTTTTTCATTCAGCAGAATTTTCTTGAGGACCATCTAAGTTATTGTGTGTATGAATAATGTGTTCCTTTTTATTATTGAATCGTATCCCATGATATGGACATACTAGTTTTTTTAACCACTGACCCGTTGAAGGACATTTGGGTACTTTCAAGTGTGGAATATTATGAGAAAAGAAGCTAGGGATATTTGTATACAAGTTTCTGTGTGAAAATCTTCATTTCTCTAGGATAAATGTCCACAATATAATTGCTAGGTCTTGGGGTAGGCCATTTTTAGTTTGGAAGGAAACTGCCAAACTATTTTCTAGAGAGACTATAGTATTTAACTCTTGTACCAACAATGTATGAGCGATTGAATTTCTCTACATCCTTCCCAGCATTCAATGTTACTATATTTTTGTTTTAGCCATTCTGGTAAGTATGTAGTACTATCTCACTGTGACTTTAATTTGCATTTCTCTAATGGCTAATGATGTTGAACACCTTTTCATGTGCTTACTTGTATTTATATATCCTCTTTAGCAAAGTGTCTGTGCATGTTTTTTTTTCCTATTTTCAATTGATTTTTTTATAGGTCCCACCCCCCCAAATCTTCCCCAGAAGTAACCCTCATCCTGAATTTCTTTAATAACCACCCCAGGTGATTCTGATGCACACCAACATTCAAAAATAGAGCCCCAGGGATAGAAAGAAGAGAGGGAGAGCTTGGGTAGACAGTCAAATGACCTGTTCTGATCATTCAAAGGACATCAAAGGACTAAGGGATTGGGGAAGGAGGGATAAGAAGATGGAAAATGGTCTGAGGAGGGAAGTGAAAAGCTCCAAAGATAAATGTGATTCCCTTTGTATTGTTATTCAGCCAACTGTGCTGCTACTGAAAATCCACCCTTCAGAGGCTGCTCCTCAAGACAGTGCTCCTGGGGACCTGGCAGAGAGGGACCATGACTTTGCTGAAGGCATGAACCTGAGCCAAGTAGTCTTTCAAGGTCTTTTCCATCTTTGTGGCTATGACAGCTATGGAAAATCAGGGTAGAGGATGTACTGAGCCAGAGCTGTTAGTGAGAACTGATAGCTGCCAAAACTGGCACATTAACCTTAGAGTCACCTCACACTCTGTTGCATCTTACTTTGCTCCTACAACAAGAGAAACTTACACCTTCAGCTGAAAACTTCACTGATGTTCCCAGCTGTGAAGGAATCGAAGAGAAAGGAAGGGAAAAACTCAGACATTTCCTTCAAATGTCACAGGAAACAGAGTGGAACTTTGGACTGCAGGAAGTTGAGTGAGTGAGCCAACCGCTGCTCTGGCTTGGATAATTAGTAACAGAGAGAGCCCCCTGTGCACCGGACATGCCCCGCTGTCCCCTGCCCATGGCCGGCTTTGCTTGTATGAAGCAGTAATAAACTGGGAAGTTTCCTAAAGCACTCTAGCAAAGTTTCCTAGAGCCAGTCTGGAGAGTCTCCTGGTGGTATTTTAAATAGGTGATGTGGACTTCATCTAAGGATGCTAACCAGCCGAGCTTAGATCTGCTATTTCTTTTGTCAGCTCTCTTTCTGGTTCTTTTGGAGTCGGACAGAGTTTGATGTCCCACAGCAGATGGGACTCACCTGGGCAGGCTTGGGAGGGTCTCAGCAATTCACAGGCAGTTACATGTTTTGTTGTGTTTTTCTTACACATTTCAGTCAGTAAGGAAAAAGTGATGTTTTAGGAGCCAACTCTCCTAAAGACAGTATAGACCAGATGCCCCTCTTGAACAATAATCCCCAGTTGAGTCAAACATCCTTCAGAAGTTGTTTCAGCAGAGATTTAGAATAGAGCAAATCCCCAAGCCTGAGAGAATAGCATATCAAAGTTTAATGAGAGTATAGGAAGTTAAGGTATCTTTTTTATTAAATTTATGCTTGAAAATATTTTGATGAGTTCAGTTTTTTGGGTTGTTTTTTTTTTATAGCCTCCTGGCTTCATCCCACCAGTTGCCACATTGACCAAGTTCAGCATAATTGCCACAGGAGAAGAAATGCCTCTAGCTATCAAAACCATTAATTAACTCTGACTATAAAATTTCAAGCAAGAGTTATCATCATCATGTAGGGCAACCTTTGTTTCTCTTTAAGGACAAATCAGGCAGTGGCTGAGGGAAATGCAAATCTAATCCATTGATGTGAACATTGCTTAGTGTCAGAAAGTACTGAAAGGGAAAGAAAAAGAAAGAGTACAGACAGAAGATGAGGGGAAAAGGAAAAGCAAAGACAAGAGAAGAGAATCAATTTAAACACTGAAGGTTTATGCTAAATAAATCATCAGTTTCCGGGAGCCTTGCAAATCTCCATGTATTTAATAGGCCTATGTTATGTATCAATAGAAAACATATACCCCTCTGATGCCAAGATTTCATTAGAATATCAATTATCTGTCAACTGTCTCATTATAGAGAAAAAATGGAACTGCTTACTACAAATGCATTAAATGCATGGGTATAATTGGGGAGGAAGCGGGAGTGTTCTTTGAGCAGACATGTTAGTCATTGATCAGAATGTAAGAAGCAATTCTTCCTCCAAGTCAGAACAGACAGCCGGAAGGATGAGAGACAAGAAAGGTGAGAATCGATGCCCTCTCAACACAGGGCCATTAAGGAGAGTGGTTGTCTCATATGATCCCCCGTTCAACAGGAAGTGCTACTCACCATCATGGCTTCCCGAAGACAAATGTCAAGAGATCTGGCTCAAAGAAGCAGGATCTGGGTTGGAAGCCTTGAGAGAGCAGGGGCAATGGACATCTGCCTTCACTATTAAATTCCTGGCACATAGAACAGGGCCTGACATGCCATAAATACACAGTGGGGAGGAGACTAGTTTGACCCAGACAAAGCTGAGAAATAATTCTTCTAAAAGCCAGCCCATAGTGCCTGGATTGCTCAGTTGGTTAAGTGTCCAACTCTTGATTTCGGCTCAGGTCACGATCTCAGGGTGGTGAGATTGAGCCCTGCACTGGGCTCTGTGCTGGATGTGGAGCCTGCTTTAGATCCTCTCTCTCTCTCTTTCTCCCTCTATGCCACCCTCCCCACCCCCCGCTTGCACTCTCTCTCTCAAAAAAAAAAAAATTTAAAAGTCAGCCCATACTCATGAGTCCTGGGGAACTTGAGGGAGGGATGGAAGAGGTAAGATAAAGAACTCCATGCCATTCAGGAAAAGAAATTAAGAGTTACTGATTATGAAGGGATGATTTGAATAGATTTTACAGACTGAAGACCCCTAGGTACAATTAATGTCTTCTGCATTTGGTATATTTCAAATAATATACATATATAATATACGCCACTTATAGATTATAGTATATGTTATATATAATATTAGAGTATTTGTTTATTCTCCCAATATAATAAAGAGTATTACATTAGAGTATTTTCATTAATTAAACTTCTTAATATTATTTTATGGAAAGACTACTTGCTCTTGTTTGAAATGTTATCTAGTTTGGGGAAAGTTGATTCATTCACCCTGAAATACCTCATGGCCCCAACTGCCTGGAGAAATTGATAGAAAGTTACTTGGATTACGATGCTAAAAAAAGAAATGTAAACACTGGAGCCAAGGGAAAATAGAGCTGAAAGTGAAGATAGGGTAACTAAACAGAATACCTAGATCATGACTAGCAAATGCACAGGTACACCACGTCCCTTCCATTCTTACTACTGGGAGAGTAAGCAGTGAGTCTCAGTTCTCCTCCCTGTAAGCTTGCGTGCTGCTACCTAGCTCCCCAGCCAGTGCTCCAGAGATCCAGAAAGAACTGATGAAGGCTGCTATGCTTCACAATCCCAGACTTCCACCACGAGATGTAAACACCTACTCAAAAAAAAAAAAAAACCCAAAAAACAAATAACAACAACAACAAAACACCCACAGATTTGGCCCTAAGCTTCTTACTAGCCTAAGCAAAAATAAATAAATAAATAAATGGAGAAGTTATACAGTTTTTATTGGTGAAATGAAAGCCGTCCCTAGGGAAGCAGCACATTTTTCTAGTACTTTTTTTCTAGAAAAGAGATTTCTCATGTAGGCTTTTGAGAGACACAACCCTCTCAAAATACTGCTTTAGGAAATGTAACAGGTCTCATGTTTTCTTGGAGCCTTACTCAGTGAACCCAAAAGAGAACACTGCTGCCCGATTTGGTGAAAGCAATGGTCCAAGAGGACAGCATTTTGTCCCCTGGAACTGGAGGCTGTCCGGATCCAAGGAAAGAGCAGAGAAAATTTAGAGAAACGACTGGCCTATGTGTCCTTCGCCACTTCTCTCGCCATACCTTTGATAACAATTTGAAGTTGCCCTATCTGGAAAGGGCAGCTTGCTGTGTTTTTATTCTTACTAGAGATCAGGTTATTATTCTTGTACAGAAAATAAAGAGCACAATCAAATTCCTCAAGGAATTTTGCCCTTGGAGGAAGGTGGGTGATGAAAAATTTTATTGATTTTTGAAGGATTATTGAATACCTAAGTCAGACGGAGAAAAACAAAAAAAAACTGCATGATCTCATTTATATGCAACATCTAAAAAAAGCCGAACTCCTTGAAACGGAGCAGAGTGGTGGTTGCCAGGGACTGAGGGTGGGGGAATAGGGAGGTGCTGGTCAAAGGGTACAGACTTCCAGTAATAAGATGAATAAGTTCTGGGAATCTGATTACAGCATGGGGAGTAGAGTTCACAATGCTGCATTGTATTCTTGAAAGTTGCTAAGGGAGTAAATCTTAAATATTCTCGCCACAAAGAAGAAATGATAATTATGTGAGGTAATGGAGGTATTAACCAATGCTCCTAGGGCTATCATTTCACAATTCACAACATGTAAGTGTATCAAGTCAACAAACTATACACATTAATTTATACAATGCTACATGTCAATTATATCTCAACAAATCTGAGAATACAAATGAAGATAATGAGAGCTAGCATTCTGGAGTATATGTTTCTTCTCATCATATGCATGTTTATATACATACATATGTATGTTTATATATATATACACAAATACACACACACTTGGAAATAACATGTACAAACTTAAAAGTAACTTTTTCATTCAACAGTGTAATGATCATTTTTTCTCCTATCTTCTACAACATGATTTTTAACAGCTACATTAATTTCCCAGTGTGGATGCACTATAATTTATTTACTCAATGCTCTATTGTTGAAAATTACGTTTTAGTTTTTATCTATTGTTGTAATAACATGTATATGCCTGGTTATTTCCTTAAGAAATTATCCTAAGTATATAAGAAGTAAAATTGCTGATTAACAGGATACAAATAATTTTAAGTTTTTAAATTCACATCCTTTCCCATTCTTCAAGACCCACATATGTGTGCATCATGGCCTCTGTCACCTTCTTACTGACCACTTTCCATCCCCCAATCCACAGGCAGGAAAAGAATCATTTGCTGTTCTCTTCCACTATATGCCTTATAGCTGCATCTACATACTATACATACAATACAGTAATGGATCATTATTTCTTTTTTTCCAAAGATTTATTTATTTATCTGAGAGAGAGAGAGAGAGATCAGGAGCAGGGGTAAAAGGCAGAGGGAGAAGCAGATTCCCCGCTGATCAAGGAGCCCGATGAGGGATTTGATCCCAGGACCCTGTGATCATGACCTGAACCGAAGGCAGATGCTTAACCGACTGAGCCAACCAGGTGCCCCATGTATCATTATTTCTTAATAAGGCTGTCTTCTCTCCTACCAGAATGTGAGTTCATTTAGTTAGTAACACCTATGACTCATTTTTCTCTATATTTCTAGCACAATATCTGACACAAAAAGTGTCAGTGTCATTTAATAAGTACATTTTGGAAATGGAATGATGAATGAGTGGACAAACATGATAAATGAAAATTTGAGTCAAGAACACTATTTGGCCTTTTTGACCACTAAATTTAGGTTTTCCATTATCCCCATGTGAAAAGTTCTTATCCCTCATTTTGTGAAGGGAAAGACAATAATTTTTCTCACCTTTCCTCAAATTGCCCCAATTCACCTGCCCTCCCAGTGGGCTGAGTGACAGAGCATTTCATCTCAAAGCTCAGAACACTTTTTAGTGCACAGGAATAGACTCAGGCAAAAATCATTGTCAATGCAGGATCTGGGCAGAGTAGCCAAGTAAATAGAAATGGTGTCCTCTTGCATTACGATATAATAGGATTTTCTCTGACCATCACAGTCATGGTCGTCTTTGGGAAAAGTAGTGGTTGTAATCTTTTATTCCCTTTCCTCAATTGTAAAGGCCCACCCTGTAAATATGATATGAAATTTAATTACTCATTAAGGAGGAATATATACCCTTTCAATAAATATATTAAGTGCCCATTTTTCACATACATTATTTTATGTGATAATTTAACAAACCAAGAAGAAATTACTGTTCCCAATTGGAAGGCAAGAAATAAAAGGACATCAACTATGCAGGGCCCATCCCATGCCCCAACACACAGATAGATTCTTCTCCTTATCATGCCAGAAGCTGTGGAAAAACCAGAAACATGGGTTTTGTTCTCTGAGATCAAAAGACAAATATATCCATCTCTGAGATCTCCTCTGCCTGACAGAGGCATCCCCGCCTCATCTTGAGATAAGGAAAAGGATGATATAGTTGGCCTCTTAATCTCTCTCCATTTTTCTGCATCACTAGCAGATTTCCTAGCATACTCCTGTCTCTTTCTATATGTACAGAGCATGCATTTGCATCAGAATCACACAAGGAAACTCGCTATGGTCAGCAGAAGCCCAAAATCAGCCCCTATGCTAAGTGGTTGTCATGGATTTCCACGTCTGGGTTGTCAGATCTCCAAATACCTGCAGATTTGGACAGCCTGTTTGCTGACCCTGGAGAGACAGAGGGGCCGAATGGCGAAAGCAGAGGAGGCAAATGGGACAAGCGAATGTATTTCAGGGCTCAGGAAGGATAACTCAGGAAGGATTAGCTCCTCTACCCCACACCTCTATCCCCAGAGAGGAAATTTCAAACATTTGGAGGGGCTGACAGACTCCATTTTCAAGGGTGACTAGAGCAAATTTACTTAAAGAAACGCCTGGCCTTTTTAAAACATCTCATTCTTCATATGAAGAAAATACTAACAATCGTTGTATTTGAATGTGGGTTTATAAATAGCAAAAAGTGGATGTCGGTTCAAACCTTAATACTCCAGGATACAGCGACTGCAAACAGATATTTTTGATGGGATAAGTAGGAAGAGGCCAGAGGCACAGAATTAAGCATTCTCTGGAAATCTTTGTGCTTTGCGTCAGTGAAGGAAATGCTTGGCAAAGCATGTTACACCATATCGAACCTGCCGGAAATCATCTTCAGTTGTCTTGCAGGGCCCATGTACAACCTGCTTATTCTTCTGTTCAGAACTACCTGTAAAAAGCAGTTTACCAGTCTCCATTTCAGTTAATAAGTTAGAACTTCTGAAATGTATACATAATTTAATCCTGTGGCACCAGCAAGGGCTCACTGTCAATGGGCTCATCCTGTTTCTTTCCCCAAAGTCAATATGAACAGTATTAATCCTGGCCATCATCTAAATCCTAAAATGATGCTTGAAGAAACGACATCTGGCTTCATCTGAAGTTAGAACATACTGTAGAGCCATTTCTCAAAAGTATTTAAAACTTGGCTCCAAAGAAAGAAGACAGAATATTCACCCTCTTTTTTCAAAACAAAGTGCTCTTTGAACCCTACTAGTCTTCCTTCCTAAAGTAATGCTCAAAGACATTTGCCTGTTTGTTCAATTTCCCTCCATAGCAGGGGTACTGTATATATCATTTGCCCCACTTGCCATATACCAGAATGGTTTAGCATCTTCGAGAACTTTGCTACTCAAAGTGCAATCCACACATCAGCAGTGTCTTGTAGATAGGGGAGGAGGGCTTGTTAGAGATGTAGGCCTCACCCGCGTGATCTGCTGAATCAGAATCTGCATTTCAACAAGACCCAAGGTGATCATATGCATATCCAAATTTGAGAAACATGCTTTAGAATCAAAATAGGTATTTTAATCATTTTGGGCTGCTATAACAGAATACCAGAAACATGGGTGGCTTGAAGAACAAACATTTATTTCTCAAGGTTCTAGAAGCTGGAAGGTCCAAGATGAAGATACCGGCAGATCCAGTGCTTGGTGAGGGCTGGCTTCCTGGTTTGCAGATGGCCGTCTTTGGTTCCATCCTCAAAGGCCCCAAGTCCCAGTGCCATCACACTGGGGATTAGGACTTCAACATATGAATTTGGGGGTGGGTGGGGACACAAACATTCAGTCCACAAAAAGAGGCAAATAAATCCCACTCTTTTCGGCTAGGCTTCAGTGAGAGAAAAGCAAATATGTGAAAGTCTGTAAGGACAAATGAGAACTGGTTTCACAGGAAAATGAAGTGAAAGCGAACTACGTGGTGTGATTTAATGCTCTCCAACAACAATTAAGCAATAGTTTTTGCATTGGACCAAACCTAAGTCAGGAGCCATTTTGCAAACCTACTATGCCATTACAGCAGAAAACAACCAAACACACTGTTCTAAAACCTACTATGCCCTCTTGGCCAAAATCTTTCCGGGTGCCTGGATCCGGGTTAGGGATTTTATGTGAATTAGCTTGTCCAGTCTCATTCAAATAATCCTTCTGTGCTACTCCAGGTTTATAACCCTATTTCTTCTCAGGACAGGGCAGCTACTAAAAAGTATATATAGCTCAGAACCAATCCGAATGGAGGTGGGTGAGTAGGAAACCAAGAAAAATGTAGGCCTCAGGCTCCATATTGGCAGTTACTGTCAGCAGAGACTTTGCACATTTCTGGTCGGCGACTCAGAGGGGCCCATGGTTGTAAAAAGAGCAAATACCAATAGATCAAGAGTGAAAGGCCTCCAACACCAATGGAGTGTGATCAAGATAATGTCAATCACAGGGTCAGAAAAGGCAAGAACAAAGGAATAAACTAGAACACGGATGTGAATTTTGTGGTAATACCATCAGGGGCCTCCTGGAATCAGGGCGAAAGCTGGATTGGAAGTTTCCAGAGCACAACATTGAGGCAAAGCTGGGCAGTCCTTGCTTTGGCCACAGCTCGCTGTTTGTAATGGTTTCCATCCCGCCTTCAGCCATAACCTGATAAAAGGCACCATCTGATACAAAGTGGACTCTGGTAAAATGCCATTTGCACGATTGCTCATCCTATCTAACTTAGTTTTAACCCACACCAAGCTTAGTTGCATGGATCCTCAGAAGTTGGAGTTTTGAACTACAGTTTGTGTCAAACAACATCAAAGGGCTCAAATACATGCAGGCATACACACACTTTAAAATATATAGTTCATTGTATTTATGTGATTATAATTCTCCTCACTGCCAGGTGCTCTAAGGAGAGTTATGCTCAGATGATATGATAAGTGTTAATGACAGCTGGGCTGGCTGACTTGCCACTTCTATAAATATTGCCTTCTGGTAATGCTGATTCTTTGGGCACAATTTTTTTTTTTAAAGAACTGAGGGCTGGGATTGTGGGAAAAAAAAGTTTGTATTTTCACATGTCCTTATGGTTTTAGGTATGCATAGTTAGTAAGAACGAGCTTTTTAAATTCTAGCAGCTACCTTTTAAAGAGAAAATATTGAAGTCTCTTTTTTCTTATTTTAACTGGGTTTGGTCTGTATCTGCTGTGCATGAAAAGTCAAGAAGACTTTTTTTTACTATTAATGTCCTATGAACCGTGTAAGTAAATACAGGAGAAAATTAGTACGTCCCACCTACAAACCAGCATCATTTAATATTGAATTCATTGGGGAAAAAATCTGTCTGGGATTAGATCCACAGGGTACTATGCAGATGCCAGGAAGAATCCTAGAAAATCCTCAGAATTGCAGCTTCAGGTCTATGTACATTTTGGCTCATCAGTTCTCATATTAATTAGCCATATATCTTGCAATCATAATGAAAACCCTGGCAGATAATTTTTATGGAATATTTACATGACTTTTGCTAGTTGGTTTGAATACATTATCTCATTTCGTGCTTATAGCAAGCCTAGGAGGAGAAACAAATGTTCTTATTTGGTGGTCCAATGCACTGAAGCCCAGAGAGACTTCCCAGGATGACACAGGTAAGAAATGATGGAGCCTGAATTCAAGTACAAAGAGGCTGGCTCTGAGCTCAAGAGCCCTCAGCCATCATGCTCTGTTGAGCTGAAAGGAGGAAAGGGTTTTCCCAAACTCCATCCCAGGACTTCAACGAAATGGATAGCAGAGAGTAAGCTTCCAGCAGGTCCACTAGAGGAAGGCAGAGGGTGGGGAGTACTCTCCAACACCAGACCCCTCTATATGCTCAACCCTTTGAAAGGGAAACCCAAAACCCAGAGGCTCCCTTTTTCTTAAGAGGATTAATTTGTTTTGGGTTCAGTGCAGAACAAGGGAAACAATAATGAATGTTTCTAAACATGGGCACAGCTGTGCTAAGAATGGCCTACTTGGCAACTCTCTGTTTTCCAGAAAGCTCAAACACCAGGAAAGTGATTTTTTGAAAAACAATACCTAAAAGTTTCTGTTAGTAAGTTCTGGGAATAATTGACATCTTTATGCTACACTTGTTTTATTTTACAACCTATTCACCTGCTATCACCTAGCTAATTAATCAGCTCCTCAAGGGCAGGGAAACAGTTATACACATTTTGGTATCTCTTATCCAACGCCAACACTCTAAAGGAAAAAGCACGGGAGGCGGTCCCTCCTCTCGCCATCTTCCTCCCCCAACCTTACTCTGCTCAGTCATTGCTTGAGCATATTCCAACAGAAATAAGATTCATTAAAACAGCATGTATAAATGAGAGCAACTTATATGGCCTTTATCATTCGAGGTATCAAAATCTGATTCCACCAGTCAGAGACATTTCTCCAGTTTCAGTTTCTATATGGAACAAGTTTAGAAGGTATCTTTTTTTTTTTAACTATCTTGAAGATAATTCTTTTTTTTTTTTTAATTTATTCATTTGAGAGAGAGACAGAGAGACAGAACACAAGCAGGGTGAGAGGCAGAGGGAGCAGGGAGCCAGACATGGGGCTCGATCCCAGGACCTGGAGATCACGACCTGAGCTGAAGGCAGACGCTTAACCATCTGAGCCACCCAGGCATCCCCAGAAGGTATCTTTAATTCAAGTCTCTCATGAGATGGCTGCAGATGATATCGAGTGGGATTACACATTCTGACACGTGTTCCAAATTCTCTGCATAGATGAATCCCTATAAAAAATGCCCAGAGGATTCCTATTCACTAAGAAACTTGAGGAAATGGCTGTGGTTCACCCGCCACTTTTTTCCTTTGGAGCGCCTGGGCTACTGGACTGTGTGTCACTCTGGCTTGTCTCATGCTCTCCATGCTAGGGTGCCTCTGGGGAATGCTTTACATGTCAGGCGTCAGGAGATTTAGAGCATCAGCCCCGCTAACCCCCAGCACTAGCAAGAGAAAGGCACCACCTCAACCAACCACTTCTTCCCATGAACATTTGGGACACCCATTCCTTCCGGAATAAATGCTGCCCCTGAAACTGGGGTGTCCCTGGTCCCACGGCCTTGGCAAGACATACTGAAGTTATTCAACACTTGTTCCTTTTCAGAAATCCAGGTCATTCCCTAACTTTGCCATGATCTCTGTATCACACCTGCTGTGGACTCTTATTACCAAGCTCAACCTTAACTTTAGTACTTTCCAGAAGGGCAGTCATTAAGTACCTTCTGTGAAATGTGCCCCTTCCCTCCCGTAAGTTTGGAAAATATTGGTTGATGACTTATTCTCCTACTTAGCTCACTTAAATACCAAAGTGAGTAAGAACACAGCCTCAGACCCGCATGCTGTGACTCTCGCTTCTGTGGGATGGTGGAGATGTTCTAACTCCTCTTAGCCTGTGCCTTTATCTAAAACATTTGTATGAAAGCGGTTACCTCAGAGGGTCAATGGGAAGATAAGATGACACACATCGGGTGCCTAACCCAGTGTCTTACACACGGTGAACAGTAAATGTTAGTCTTTATTATTATCTTTCCTTCTGACCCCTTAATACTCGACCTGCATATATCATATCCCTCTCTGCCGGCATTGTGAACCTTCCTGGGTACCATCTCAAAATGTGACCCTCGAGTCAGTTGCCCATACCAAGGTATTGGAGAGAATTGTTGGAGGCACCACGATATCCCACTAAGTGTCCCTAACGTACAGTTTCTCTTCACAGAACTTTCTTCACCTCTCTTCATTCTGAAGTGGACCCCACCTATCTCAATCCGTGGGCTTTTTTTTTTTTTTTTTCTCTGTGCTCAGTGCAGCTTGAAGGCAATCCCATTAACAGGTTTTAGTCTTCCTCTATCAGGTATGATTTATTGTATATCTTTAGGGCCCAGGTTAAAATAGTCTAAATGTGATTAGCTATAAACAAAAGCAATACACGATAAAGAATGATACAGCCACTGTCTTGTCCTTCAGGGCATTAAGGGTGATCACATTTTCCTATTTCACTGGGGAAAAGCTCATTGTGCTGAAGGTATTAGGGCAATGTGATTAAATGTTACTGTGTATAATTTGATATTAGGTATTACCTGCATAATACCTATGTCTTCCTGCCTCTGAAGCTAAACCATTTGCAAACATTAATGTTGCACTCTTGAATGCAAACCATTTTCCTTTGTGTCTCCTTGGCTATAGTGGAGTTAAAATGATAATAATAATCATAAAATGTGTTTTCTTTGCAACATAAATGATTAGCAATAAAGATGAATAATAACTTTTATTAAAAATTAGAGTAAATAACAGATGGCTGTACCCTTGGATACCCCAATAGAAAGAGTCTGTGGTGTTCTAGCTTGAGCACTTTGGGAAATGTGTATGGTACTCACTTTCTGGTAACAGCATGCAGCATTGTTAAGCTTGATTAAACAAATTTAATTAGTGTTAGTCAATGCATTTTCATAAGTGGATAAAATATATTCCAGCTTAGGCATAACTGTTAATATTTAATTTATGAGTAAAAGTTAAAATGTAACCATAAAAAATTAAAATTGCAATAAACCACATTTAAGGGAACTGATTTTTGGGTAAGTTTCCTCAGTTATTTTTTAACCCTACAATTTAAAGGAAATTGCCTTAGCATTTTTCTGTTTCTTTGGTTTTGCTACTCTATAACAGCTGGTAGAAGTAAAAATGAGCCATGCATTCCCAGTTGAAGATACCCAATTTCTAAATGACCTGGACCACATTACTCTATAACCAGACTTTATAAGAGTCTTCAAAACTGGGTTTTTTATCGTATAGGATTTACTTATTTAGGATTCTTGAGACTAAAGACAGGAGAAAAATCTAAAATCAAGATCTTACCTTAGAAAATAAAATGACTTTAGGGGGGCACCTGGGTGGCTCAGTTGGTTAAGCATCCAACTCTTGGTTTCAGCTCAGGTATTGATCTCAGGGTTGTGAGATCAAGCTGTGCGTCGGGCTCTGTGCTCAGTGTGAAGTCTACTTGAGATTTCTCTCCCTCTGCCTCCCTCTCCCTTTAACCCTCTGCTCCTCTCCCCACTTGCATGCTCTCTCTCTCTGTCTCAAATAAATACACAAAATCTTAAAAAAAAAAAAAAAGAAAGAAAAGAAAATGACTTTACAAATGAAATTTTAATGATAAATTAATTAATTTAAAAATTCAGGAACTATTCAAACAAGATATTCTCAATGTTGGAGGAAATCGTATCCCAAACTACCTTGAGACTTTTCAAATCAAATTAATACTTTTAATGCTAGTCACTGATAATTAACTAGACCCTGGCAGAGTACAAGGCCTTCTGCTCCGCACAATTAGCATTCCTGAAAAATACTGCAGCCTGATAAGTACCGGCCAAGATTTGAAGGAGTTTTGTAGAACTTGTATGTCGCAGTCAACCATGCTAGGAGAAAGGTTTGGGAAAACATTGTTTTATAACTTCGTTTAAAATGATTCTCTCTCTGACTCCTGTTTTCCCAGATTCTCTTTTTCTGTCTTTCTCTCTTCCAGATCAGCTACTCTGAAGTTTAAAGAAAGCTGGTTTAATAAAGTGTGTGTGTGTGTGTGTGTGTGTGTGTGTGTGTGTGTGTGTGTAGTTGGGGGCAGGCAGGAGGAGCATTTGAGCTTAGATGCTTTATAGGAAAATAGGAGTATCAACCATTATCAACCTTATTCCCAAAAGAAAGTTATCAAGTCTCAACAGGATCTCTAAAAAATGGTAGCCCCATACATTGTTCCCAAGAGCATGCATGCCTTGCCACATAGGGAGACCTCTCCCCACTGGCGTAGAAGCTGAGACTATACACCTTACAGGTCATTGACTAAGGATATAGGGAAGAAGGGATTGTGAAAAAAGGAAAAAAGTTATAAAGCATCAGGGTGAGGAGATGAGTATAAAGTCAGAATGGGAGAAGTACCCTCATTCAGAACACTCATTTCATTTATTCATTCAATCAATATTTGCTCATATGCCAGGCACTGGGTCAACTGCACCAGTTAAATATATAACATGAGGGAAACTCTTCATGGAAACCTTGGATGAAAAGCTTACCAGACGAAAGAGAAAGGAAAATCCCACAAAGTTCTTTCATTTTCTGGCTTCTGTCCACCTCTCTTGTCTTACCTCTCATCACTCCTGACTCAATACATTTGTCCCATTCATACGAAACTAATGGGAGCTTCACCAAGTACATCATCATTCTTTCTTCACTTTATCACCTCCTCTAGGAAGCTCTTTGATTTCGCTTTTCTGGTTTGGTGCAAACCATCGGATCTTAGTCTCTTCCGTGGGTCAATACAAAAGGCTACACATACTTATGTCTATACATATGTATGCATTTCTTTTCTTCTCTAAATTTCTTTAAAAGACATATGGTATTTAAAAGTAAAAATTATAAGCCTGTATTGTTGGCATAAAACTGTGTCTATGTTATAGATATATATAATACTTCGCTGCAAGTAATTTAATGCTTTTAGGATTGCATTTTAATCTGTCTATTATAATTTTGATTGTCTTCGTATTTTTTTAGCAATTGTTCTAGTAGCTGAAAAACACATACTTAACTTTTGACACTTTATGTAGCGTCCTATTTTGCCATCTCAATTGTAATATAGAAATCTTACCATTATACAGGTCCTATTATTCTTCCTTCTTTGTGTTATAGTTGTCATGCATATTGTATTCATATACATTGAAAACCCCATCAGACAATATTATTCTTTTTGCTCTCAAATGCCAAATGTATTTTAAAGAACTCAAGAGAAGATTCCCCCACTATATTTAGTAATTTTGTTTCTCTTCCTTTGTTCCTGATGTTCCAAAATATTTATCCGTTTTTGTATTTTTCAGTCTAAATTTCCATTTGGTTCCTCTTTATATTGTGTATTTCCTTGTCAATTCTTTTAATTTTAACTTATTTCTTCAAGAATATTTGTAGTTACTCTTCCAAAATTTTATAATAGCTGCTTTAAAGTCTTTGTCAGGTAATTCTTATCTTGCCATTGGCCTCTGTTAGTCATCTTTCCGCGTGAAAGTTGAGATGTTTTTTGTGGTCTTTGCATGCAGAATGGTTTTTTTTATTGTATTTTGGATGTTTTGAATATTCCCTTATGAAAATCTAAATCTTGTTTAAACCCTGTGGGAAATACTGGTATTTTTGTTTTAGCAGACACTTGACTTGGTTAGTTTCATTCCACAAGTTCCTCATGGCCTATAGTTCCAAAGTCAGTTCAATTATCAATGTCTGTGCAATTAGGGCTGCCAGATGAAGTACAGACTGCCAAATATTGCATGAGATATACATATACTAAAAAAATATATATTTTTTGTTTATCTGAAATTCAAATTCAACTGTATTTGTATTTGCTAAATCTAGCAACCCCATTTGTAGTACTATTGGCATTTGCCCTACATGTTAGCTACCCAGTGGTGCTCTGTATCTTATTTCTCAAATAAGACCACTATATTTGAGAAATAACTGTATGTCTATACCTTTGTTCTCAAAGCCATTGGTGTGCTTATAATGATCAGGTTCCTACAAATGCAGGTCAAGGAGAAGCCCAGGGGTAGCTCTTCTCATGCTTCTCCTTTTCTGCTCATTCTCCAGTGGTTTCTGATTTCCTCTGGCTCCTCTTTTCCATCCCCTGACCAGAGACTTCCCACATCTATAATTGTACTACATCCTGTCCCACGTGGAGGGAGGCCACAGAAACAGGAAGGTAAAAAACCGACAGGCTTCAGCCATGTCCTCATGCAGCCACAGTTCTACCAAAAGGAGGGGAAGGTTGCTTCTCCTAGCATGCCCCTGCCCTCACTGCCCAAGAGCCTGGTCCCGGGGATTTGAGAACGGAGTAAAGGGAGAGGGGGAAAAATGGGCACTATGACCTGAATGTTTGTATCACCTCAAAATTCATATGTTGAAATCCTAACTTTAAAGACAAGGTATTAGAAGATTTCGAGAATGGTATAGGAACCTTGGAGAAGTGAGTAGGTCATGAGGGCAGAGCCTCATGAATGGGATCAGTGCCCTTATAAAAGAGACACCAGAGAGCTCCCTTACCTCTTCCTCTACTGAGGACACAGAGAGAAGTCAGCGGTCTGCAACCTGGAAGAGGGCCTTCACCAGACACCAAATCTGCTGGTGCTTTGATCTTGGACTTCCCAGCCTCCAGTACTGTGAGAAATAAATTTCTTCTGTTTATAAGCTTCCCAGTCTTTGGTATTTTTGTTATAGAAGCCCAAATGGACAAGACCTGGCAATTTCCCCCATCTCTTTCTGGAGCTTTAACATTTCCATTTTCTATTCCTCAAGCCAGAACTGGAGAATTTCTCCAAGATCCTTCTCTTTATGTCCCACAATGCTCATGTCAGGGTTTCAGACTCCTGCTGAGTTCAGGCTGGGAGATACTGGAGGGAAAAATGGCAGACTCTGCCAGCTCAGTAGTACTTCAGAATCTGGTATTCTTTCCCGATTGACATGCTAATATTTACTTTTCAGAGTTCTGTTCAAGGAAAGCTACTCATCTTTTCCCTCAGGTTTTCATAACTGCTTTCAGTGGAAGAAGAATTTTAACATATTTATTCCATCTTTACCCAGAAACAGAACCTTCAGTGTTAAATCTTGGAAGATTATAATGAGTTAAAAATACAGATTATAATCCCTACAGAAACCAGTAACAGATAATGAAAATATACATAAGAACAAACCTGGAGAGGAATTAAAATAGTATACTAAAATAATTTTTTAACATAAAAGAATGCAAGAAAGGAGAAACAGAAGAAGCAAAAAAGAAATGTCAAAACATAAATAGCAAGATAGCAGACCTCAACACAATCGTATCAATAGCTACATTAAAGAAAATAGGCTTCTACCTAAGTCACTTGACAGGACTAGAGATTAGCAAAGAACATCCTGCTGGCAGCTCCTTAAAATTTAATTTAGGATGTTGCTGAGAGAATGGAGGTCAAGAACAGCCTTAAGTATTCAAGATGGTTGTCTGTGGTAGAGAGAAGATGAGGCAGGGGACTGCCTGGAAGAGACCATGCCTAGGCTGGACATGGAAGTCATTCTTGGAAAAAATGGAACACTGATGACTTTAGCTACTTCTGGATCTCTTAATCTTACTTCTCAAACAACATTTGGGCAATAGATCCTCCTTTAGATCAGACTCCTCTTAGATACTAAAAAATCACTGATATTAGCCAAAGCCTTTGGTAACTTGTTCCTAGTTTGAGTAAAGTATTTACACACAATCAGGTGCCATGTTTTGATAGATGAAAGAGATAGATGATGGATGTTAGATGATAGATAAATAGATAGATAGATAACTATTTTTATACTCATCAAAAATCTGCATAGTAGCCATTAAACAGTCCATTTTATAGTTGAAGGAACACATGGTTTAACAGGGTAAATGATTGCCCAAAGTAATATAGCCACGAAGAAGTAGAGTTTGGATTTTGAATCCAGAATTTTCTTTAAATCAAATCCATGTTCTTTTAGTTAACCAATGCTTTCTTCTTGTTAGCAGACCTTGGCGGCTACAACAGATAAAGTGAAGACACTTTATTATTAGGAGTCTGTGCAGGACTAAAGCAAGACAAATTTAGACTCCAACAACCCAAAGATGGATGAAAAAGAATGAAGGCCTTTTTAACTTACTACTCAATGTTCATATCATATTTCCAGCTTCCAAAGAAAGGAAGAAATGCCTGGTTTATGATTGAAGGAGTAAACAAGTGAAGCAAATATCAACATTTCATGAACAACCAATCACTGAATACATGTCAACAACCACAAAGCCATTTATCTGGCAATTATGCAATTAAAATGGATCATTCTAAAAAAAAAGGCATTATAACTGCAGCAAGTGTAATACTTGATATTTCTAACAAGTGCTAATAGTTAAAAGGTAAGGACCAATGTAAGTAAAACAATATTAAAATCAAAATCAAATTAAAATTCTAGAGATGCAGAGCATCTGGAGATGAGCTTTTTGCAGGGCTTTAAGTTAACAAATAGAATTCTAAATGTACTCAAATGTTTTTAAATCTCTTAACAAGAATTCTGTATTCCATTTTTTTTAAGATATAGCTAATTAATTTTTAATTCAATCAAATAGAGAGTCATTTTCTTTTCTGTGCTGAACGTGCAACAAAGACTTTCACCATTCAGTTTATTTGGAGGGAAGAGAGCCTGATAATACACATGCATTTAAATAGAAATGCATGAATGATCTGACCTATGCTCCTACATCATACATAAGTGCCGGGGACTCCCCACTTTAGGGTTAGCATTCATGTATCTTTGGTCTTCCTGTACTTATGAGCTGCAGTGATTCAGGGTGGGGGTAAGCCAGATCATATTTACAGCAATAAAACTCTTTTTTTATTGAAGACCTAGTCATCCTTTATTTCCGTGGCAGTTAGTCAGTACCACCCCATGTGTTTGAGAATGGGATATTGTTACAAAATTACTCAGCAACAGTAGGCAGTGTAAACTCACTCTCAAGAATGGTTGGCACACAGTGGACATGGCCTCTAATGAAGGAATCCTGATGCCCAGCTTCTGAGGACATATGAAATAATCCATCTGCCCACTTTTTAAGATTCTAAGAAAAGAAAAACACTAACATTTTATGAAGCACCTAACATGCACCATGGTCCATGAAAGTATCTCATTTAAACCTTATGACTAAGCCCTTTTTGTACAGATGAGGAAACTGAGACTCCATGCTGTTCAGATACTAGAACAAGAGATTTCCACCCCCTCTTTAAATGAGAAAACCGAAGGTCCCCTGGTTGTGGTATACTGTGTTTCTGTCTGCCTGTGAAACTAAATGTTGGCAGGTGTTAACACTCCAACACATGAACTATTCCACCCACAAGTAAAGCGCATCGTACTAAGGTCCTGCAGAGACCAAAAGGTGGAGAGAGGCCGGGGGTGGGGCGGGGGATACAGGGTGAGAGAGAGAAAGAAGGAGAAAAAGAGAGAGAGAGCAAAAGACAGAGAAAGAGAGACAGAGAGACACACACACACAGAGACAGAATAGGGAATTGATTCACATGATTATGGATGTGGACAAGTTCCAAGGTCTGTAGTCACAAGTTGGAGAGCTAACGTAGTTGCAGTCTGAAGGCCAGCAGCCTCTAGACCCAGAAAGAGACTATGTTTCAGTTCAAGTTTGAAGGTAGGAAAAAGCTAATGTCTCAGCTCAAAGGCAGGCAGGCAGGCAAGCCCACAGGAGGAATTCCCTTTCACTCAGCCTTTTTGTTCTATTTAGGCCTTCAACGGATCGCATGAGGTCCACCCACATTAGGGAGAAAATTCTGCTTTATTCATAAGTCTACTGATTCAAACGTTAATTGCATCCAGAAACACCCTCACAAACATACCTAGAAAAAACGTTTGCCCAAATATCTGGGTTCTCTGTAATCTAGTCAAGTTGACACATAAAATTAAAAAATTAGAATCACACACATGCTAGAGGTGTGGGACCATTAACTTTACACCGTATCCTTTCAGGCACTGTTCCAAACTGTGGATTTTACTAATAATATGAACAACCGTATAGAAGTATTATGGGTTTTATTGCAACCCATTGTGAGAAGAGACAGTTCCTGCCATGTGGCTAGGAACTGAGGGTGACCTCTGGAAGACGAGAGTGGCCCATTGAGGACAATCAGCAAGAAAATTGGAACATCATTCTTACAACCACAAGGAATTGTATTCAGCTAATAACCTGAAAAGATTTGAGAGGACTCTGAGCTCCAGATGAGAATGCAGTCAGGCTGACACCTTGACTTCTGCCTGGCACAGAAGGACCTTGAGCAGAGCCCCCAGCTGTCCTGTACCTGGACTTCTAACCTACATATCTGTGAAGTATTAAATGTTTTTAGCTGCTAAGTTTGTAATAACTTGTTACACAGCAATAGAAGACAAATACAATCACTTAGCATAACACAGAAACCTTTGTGCATTCTCAATGAAAAAAAAACCCTATAATATAATAAATAGTGGGAAAGATGGATTTTCAAAATAATCACTTGATTTACTATGTGGAATCATGTTATTAAAATACATTCCTGAGCAGAGCTTTAATTCACATATCAACCAAAAGGAAGGAAGGAAGGAAAGAAGAGAAGAAGAGAAAAAAAGAAAAGAAAAGTAAAGTAAAGTAAAGAAAAGAGAAAAGCCTTAAAGCTGCACAGGTTTCAAAGTATTTTCAGTTTTAAAAATATGTATGAATATCTTCATTAAGTGACATGCAGGACCAAATAATAGGTTTGACTAAGCATTGGTAAATCATGATGAAATAAACTAAAAACTTTCAATGTTTCTAAAACATTGACTTTTATTTCAAAACATCTCAAATTACCAAAATAAACCATGGAATAGAGCCTGACAATTCTCCACAACTGGATTCTGATTTTCTTCCCAACCTGTGACCTGACCTCACCCGTTGACCTCATCTTACTGACTGTCTACTTACTGTTTTCTTCCCTTTTTATGTCTTTGTTCAAGACACTCCCTCAGCCTGCCTCTCAGGTGGAAGTCTTACCAGCGAAGCAAGACACGGCTCAGTTCCATTGTGAAGTCTGCCTTCTTACTTACTCCTTGCCAATGGAACTGTTCTTGCCCTCCCCACATTCAAAGACTTGTTGATTCTATTATGATAGAACGTACTGTCACCTGCTTTGTTTTAGGTTTGTATATGCACTGATGTCACCATCACCACTAGGCTCTGGGTTCCAAAATGTCAAGGACTGTCCTCTTCCTGATCCACAGTGCCTGGGAAAGGGCTATATACACTTAGTTTATGGTCAAAAGTGATTACTGAGTTTTTTACGACTTCCGTCATACCGGTATGTACGAACAAGACACACACCATAATGTACATAATTTTAATTTAGGAAAGGCTGAGTCAAAATAAAAGTCTGAAGAGAAACAGAGGGAGAAATCTAGGTTCTTAAAAATGAGGTGAATGATTTTGCTCAGAGATTGAACAGATCATAACAATTGCCAAGTGAAGTTGGGAGCATAATAAAAAAGATTCAGGACAGGAGGAGGGTCATATCTAAGACCTAGAAATAAAGCACAATATATATAATATTCATTATAACTCTACAGTTTCTGCTGTAACATTTTACATTATTCAAGTCCTTTTATCGCTGCTTATGACAATATTTGCCTCCCTTATGAGTTCATTTTCAATACAGTCTTGTACTGTGGTTGAATTGGAAAGATATTCTAATTTGAGATTATCAGAATTGGACAGAGGGCTATATTGACTGAATAACAGGAAGTTTTATGCGTATAAAATTCCAAATGCCTCAAACATAACTAAAATCACTGCAAGCCCAAGGGAAATATAAAATATTATGTACTAGTAACAGTTTACGATCTCTAGTTCACATGCAATTATTTTACACTTTCTGAAAATAATATTGATGTACTTGTGTAAAATACAAATAATATAAAATGCTGGTTAAGACATTCCATTCATTCAGTTAAATATCTATTGAGTACACAGCATATACAAGATTTAGTACTATATTCTAAAAAGGATACAAATATAAGGATATAAATACAAGGAGGAAAGATAGGGGAAAAGAAACAGAGAATTAACTAAATTTGTTTAGTGCTCTATCTATGCTAGGCCCTGCCTTGGAATAGTAACAGTAATAACTAATACCTACGGAGTGCTTATTATGTCTAGATGTAACTGTGAGTGTTCATATGGATTGCATCATTTAATCTTTAGAACAAATCTATGAGTTTAGTAGTATTATTTTTCCCGTTTTTCAGATGAGGAAACTGATGCATAGCAACTAAGTAACTTGCTAACTGTTACAAAGCCAGGAATTTCAAAGGTGAAACTTGAATTTAACAGCCAAATACTTTGTACTTAGTGTCTACATTATGTACTTCTTGGTGGGTCCCATCATGCACATTCTACAGAGCAGGAATTGGAGGTTCAGAGGGTTAAGGGGGTTTCCCAACCCCTGATCAATGACAGCATTCAGACTCAGATCTGTCTGATTCCAGATCCTTTGCCAACTCTTCTATATCACCTCCCAAACTACATGAGATAAAATATTAATGAAATCTATTCAAACTATATTCCATTATTTCTATTATTTAAATCTAACTGCATTTCTTCCTGACTGTGTGACATTAGGTGAGTCAGTTAATTCCCGTCTGCTTTAGTTCCCTCATCTGTAAAATGAGTATAACAATACTTCATGCCAACAATAATTGGGGGAGGAGGAGTTGAATATGACAGCTAATGCAATTGAATAGTACCTAACACAAACCTAGTATCATTGTTATTATTATCATTATTACTACTGCTAATATTATTTGTAAATCATTATACTTAAGGAGTTAAGGACCATATATGACTACTACTACTATAGATTGAGTGCTGAGCTAAGTAAGCATTGTTTCAGCATTATCTCACCCTAACAACCTCATTTTACAAAGGATAAAATGGACGTTTTGGAAAGTTAAGGAAGTCACCTTGAGATCACACAGCCAGTGAGTGGTAGACCAGATACCAAACCTGGGTTTATTGACTCCCAAGACCACAGGGTAGCATGTGATCAGTGTCAAAACAAAGGTGTAACCAAGCACTGAAAATGTTCAGAGAATGCAGAACACTTCTTGCTTAGATGACCAAGAAGGATTTCCCTGGGTGGGTTGACTTTGGAGCTAAGCTGTGAAGGTAGCCAGAACTTCAACAGGTGAGAAGTGCACCTTTTGAAGGATGAAACAAGTTTACCTGGAACAGTAGGAACAAAAGTCGGGAGATAGGGTATAATCCATTTGACACGTAGGGAAGAAGCAGAAGAAAGAGCTGGAAAGGTGAGTTGATGTAAACCCCATGAACATAGGGCCTGTGTTTCTAGAACTGTGCTGTTTAATACAGCAGCTATGAGACACAGGTGGCTCCTGAAATGTGGCTAGAAAGACTAAGCAACTGAATTTTAAATCTTATTTCATTTCAATTAATGAAAATTTAAATCTAAAGACCGATGCTCAATTCAGTTATGGAAGAATTTTAAGTATATTTAGAGAAACTTAGATGTGTGGGTCTACTTTTCCAACTGTATATCTTATGAAATCTAAATACCAGTTTAGGATTTTCAATGAAAATTTACTATCTGAATGAAGATGTGATGTAAGTATAAAATACATACTGGATTCCTGAAATGTATTTAAAAAGAAGGTAAAATATCTTATTAACAATTTTAATATTAATTACATTTTGACATTTTATATATGTTGGATTAAAGCAATGTATTATTTAAATTAAGTCTACCTATTTTTTTTCATTTTTTTTTAATGCTGCTCGTAAAGAATTTTAAATTATGTATTGACTCATTACATTTCTGTTGGAAATGTTCTAGCCTGTTCCTGGCACACAGCAGGCACTTAATAAAATACTTGCTAACCAACTGTAATAGGAACCAGACTGTAACCTCAAAGTCATGCTGAAAATTTTGTATTTTATTCAACAGATAAGAGAACCACTGAAACTTCTCAGTTGGGGAAGTGATATACTCAGAGTACTATTTCCGGAGGCTCCATCTGGAAGAGTAATTAAAACAGAGAAGAAACTAAAGTTAGGTTAGAAGTATATTGCCATAATAAAGTAGAACCCGAAGCCCCTCAAATCCTTTCAAAGCAGCTCAGCTCAGTGGCATGACATTGTGTCAGTGTTTCTCATGAGAAAGCTCAACGCTTGCAAGTAAAAGGCAATTCCTTCTTGAGTCAAATCTTACCCCTCGATGCACACAAGTTCATCACTGTTACTTTTAAAGAGGATCAAACTCAGAATCAGTGTAGTTATCTCTGTAGAGAGTCATGTGGGAAGGAACTCTATTATAGTAACAGTCCACCAAATACAGCTTCATAACATAATTTTGAAATAAGCACAGATGGAACTATAGATATGAAAAAGCCTGAATATCACTGTATTCTCCATCCAGTGACCAGAGTTGTCTTTTGATCACATGTCTGTGTCATTCCGTGTTGGAAAACTTTGACAATATAGCATTACTTAAAGGATGAAACCCAAACTCAATTAGCTATCCCTAACTAATCCCATTTAGCCTTAAGTGCCCTCCAATAAACACTGATTCACTCAGGCCTCTGTCAGCGAGTGACAGGCTCCAAACCAAACTAGTCAGGGAATTTGTTGGTCCAACAATAGGTAATTATCAATAGAAAGATAGACTCATTAATATATGGGTGAACAGCTATCTCCATTCTGTTGCTCCCTGGTGCTGGTCTCATTCATTTCTGCTGCAGACAGACTTGCTTTATGAGGCAGAATGAAAGTCCACCAGCAACACTACCTCACTTTCTTTTAACCTCTTGACCAAAAATACGAAGCACCTGCCCTCCCCCCGCCCTAAATAAACAAATGAATGCTACCACATGGAGAGTGTGTACCATGTTCCAGCCACCGTGCTACATGTTTTATATATATTCAGTGAGTGGATCCTCACAAAAACCCTATCTCTTTAGCAGCATTTCTTCAGTCCCCACAGGCAGAATAAATCACTATCTCCTCTGTGTTCCTTTGGTGTCCCAGGCAGCCCAGCATCAGCAGGGCCGACAGAAGTTCTCTGTGGAAACCTTGTCACTCCTGCTCCTTTCAAAGGAGTCTGTGGTAGCAAGACTCAGTCAAGTAAGATTAAAATGGATCTCGCACACATTTTTTTCATTTATTCATACTTGTTTCTTTTGATCATTTTAGGATCTTGAGATGATTACTGTTCGCCTCCACTTGTGGGTTTTTCTTTGATATTCAGCATTGGTGATGGCTTTCCTCTCAACCCTCCTCTTGGCCTACCAGTGTTTTCTATACTTAACTCATTTCTTTAGTGAGGACCCCTGGCATAGTTTTAACGAACTTATCTCTGACATACCAGGCTCTGGGCCTATCCCCATTATGGTGCTCATTTCATTGATTTCCAGGTCTGTGTTTTGACATCTGTCGCTCCCATGAGACTTTGAGCTCCTTAGAGTGGGAATTATGACCTAAATCTCCGTGTTATCCCTGATGTTGAAAGGAGTTCCTGCCACAGTGGGGACTGAGTGGGTCTATTTCCTGAGATGAAGAAACAGAGAGAAAGAGGAAAGGAGAAAGAAAGGGAAAGAGGGATGAAAGAAGGAGGGAGAAAAAGAGAAAAAAGAACATTGAGATTATTCTGATGTCTGCATTTTTTTTCCTTGGGAAAAGGTAAATAGGAAATAAGTCTGCTCAACTCAGACTTCGGTCAAATAACCTCCTCTTAAATTTATAATGGTGAAAATCAAATAAATTAATGAAATGAGAGGAAATTGGCCAGGAAAGAAAATCCTCCAAAACGAACTTTACCCTTAAGACATTGGGCACATTTGCCTTTAACTCATATGACAATTTGAAGCTAGTGTGGTAATGCAAGGCAATTGGGTTGATTGAAGTAAATCTCCTTATCAGGCCCAGAAAAGTAGTCTAGAATAGAGGACTGCTCATCTGATCATTTTGTCCTAACCTAAATCTAGCCTTCAAAGAGAAGAGGGCTGACATTACACAGTGTTCAAAATCGGCATTGACCTTGGCAAGTCACTGATTCTGTTGCCCAGTTTCTTCTTTTGCTCTGCCCTAGACAGAGTGGTGTGGTTAAAAGTAGCTGATGGCTGTACCTCTGACCAAGAGAGCTCACTGACTCACATGTGTATATTCCTTGACACGTGTTTCAAGAGAGACTGATTCTGACTCTACAGGACAAGTACTGTGAGAGGTAATTTCCTAGGAGTAATATCTGTATCTTTTTCTAAAATGAAGTTAATGCAAGTAGTTAACACATAAGAGATTATTTGGGTTCAAATCCTGGATTCTCCATTTCACTGACTATTTGACCTTGGGCAAGCTATTCTAATCAATCTATGCCTCAGTTTCCTCAATTATACACAGAGATAATAGCACTTACCTCATATGGCTGTGAGGATTAAATGAGCTGTTTGTTTTTATTTTAAGTACTGTGCCTAACACACAGAAGGCTCTATGTGTTTGTTAAAGAAATAAAACAAATTCAGCAGATAAATACAAGGTATATAAATACCTTTGAAATATTACCTAAAGTTACTGAGTAAAGACAAATCCAAACAACAACAACAACAAATACATCTTACAATCTATCAGGTATATATGAAGTAACAGGGAATAAATTTCAGATTTCTTGAAAAATTTAAATAATGTGGACACAAGAATTTTATGGTCTTTTGGTTTGTTTGTTTTGTTTTTAGTCAATAGACTAGTGCATTATAAAGTATTCCATTGGCTAAAGTTCAAAAGCCCTCATGATTCTTGGTATAGCCAGAGTTTCTTCCCTGAAGCTAAGTTTAATGTTTCCAACAACCCATGAAATATTGCTTAAAACCTTTTAAGTAAACCGTTAATTGTATTCAAAGCATTCTAGGAGGGCAATTCCATATACTATCAGAGAGAAGAAAAATTAGAAGTTCTATAAATTCTACAAAAGTGTGAACGTGCCCAGAGATCAGTAAGTGCTATGTCCCCTAAACTCTATCATTTTCTTCTCAGGCCATATCTTCATCAGATCTCATCTCTATCTAAGAACAAAAGATTATAGCCCTCGGTTTTTATTTTTTATTATTTATATATTTACTTTTATTTTATTATGTTATGTTAATCACCATACATTACATCATTAGTTTTTGATGTAGTGTTCCATGATTCATTGTTTCCAGATAACACCCAGTGCTCCATTCAATACGTGCCCTCTTTAATACCCATCACCAGGCTAACCCATCCCCTCACCCCCCTCCCCTCTAGAACCCTCAGTTTGTTTCTCAGAGTCTATAGTCTCTCATGGTTCATCTCCCCCTCCAATTTCCCCCCCTTCATTTTTCCCTTCCTACTATCTTCTTCTTTTTTTTTTAACATATAATGTA
Source organism: Neomonachus schauinslandi (assembly GCF_002201575.2). Taxonomy (NCBI): domain Eukaryota; kingdom Metazoa; phylum Chordata; class Mammalia; order Carnivora; family Phocidae; genus Neomonachus; species Neomonachus schauinslandi. The sequence goes on from NC_058403.1 coordinate 55,683,792, forward strand.
TTATTTGTTTCAGAGGTACAGGTTTGTGATTCAACAGTCTTATACAATTCACAGAGCTCACCATAGCACATACCCTCCCCAATGTCTATCATCCAGCCACCCGATCCCTCCCACCCCACCACTCCAGCAACCCTCAGTTTGTTTCCTGAGATTAAGAATTCCTCATATCAGTGAGGTCATATGATACATGTCTCTCTCCGATTGACTTATTTCGCTCAGCATAATACCCTCCAGTTCCATCCATGTCGTTGCAAATGGCAAAATTTTATTCCTTTTGATGGCTGCATAATATTCTGTTGTATATATATACCACATCTTCTTTATCCATTCATCTGTTGATGGAATGGACACCTTGGCTCTTTCCATAGTTTTAGCCCTTGGTTTTTAAAGAATAAATAAACCTAGTAGAGAAATTTTGATGACTCTCAATGACCTTATTGGTTGGTTGGTTGCATGTTGCTTATTTTTAAAATAGTGAATGAGGCCCAAATTTCAAAGTAAATTATGAATCAAATCAATGCTAAAAGAAAAGAAAGGCCCAGCAACAGGACTCCATGTCTACCTGCTTTAAGCAAAGTATCATCGTCAACTCTCAGCTGTTTCTCATGTTGATTAGACCTTTGGAGAAGTCCTCCAAAGTTCAGAGATTTTTCCTCTTCTCTGTGTTTTTGGGAATATATTTGAAAAAATCAAATACTACTAAAAAATCATCACATGATTAGCAAGGCCAAAAACATTAGGTTGGAAAAGCAGGTCCATATTATTGTAAAATGAATAAAAAATATTTTTCCAACTGTACTGTCACAACAGCGTAGAGTAAAGAGAGTGAAATGTTTTTCATTGTTAAATGCTCAGATTATCACAAGGCAGTCATCTCTTAACCTTATTCTTCCACCAGTACTCTCCCTTCCCCCGGACAGGAATCAACGGCCAGTCTAATTCATGTTGTTGTCATATGGGCTATCCCTGGGCTTAACTGTTCAAGAGGAGAATTGTACAGCCAAAGGAAGATGAAGCAAACTTTATAAAAGAAAGGATGTTGAATGAAAATCCTAAGCATACCTAAAGCCTAAACTCACTGACTTGGTCACAAAATGAGCTTAAGGGAAAAGGGGAATTTATTGGAAACATACAGGGTTATCTCCTGAAATCCAAGGTCAAAATATGCAGCTGGGCCTTTGAGAGAGTAGGACCAAGAACAGGAAAGTCAGAAGGAGCCAACACAGCTGTTATTCCCAACATGTTTGTTTTCTTAGGGAAACAAGATCTAGCATCTCTCTTTCTCTCTACAGATTGGCTTCATTCTTCAATCTTGATGTGGACCTGCTTCCTAACTCTGCTTACAAATTAACCACCTGACTAATGTCATCATAAATTCCTGGGGAGAGAATCTGATTAGAGGAGACAAGCTTCCAGATTGGTTCTGGTGGTCCAGTGAGGGTTGGCCATTGGGTTATGACAGTAGTGCATGATGAGCGTCATGGCAATAGTTACATTAAGAGTTAGCGAAGTTTTTTTTTCTGTGAAGGGCCATATAGTAAATATTTTACACTTTGGGAACCAAGTGTTCTCTGTCAAAATGACTCACCTCTGATGTTATAGCATTAAAGCAGCCACAGGCAATGCATAAATGAAGAGGTATGGCTGTGTTCCAATAAAACTTTATTTACAAAAATAAGTTTTGAGCCAGACGTCTTTCACAGGCTATAATTTGCTAACTCCTGGTCAGTCTGCAGCTATAGAGTAAGCAGGAGAGGTTTTTAAGAAGGGGCTGGGGCAGGTTGGAAAGGGTAATCATCCCTAATATACACACCAAGCACTGAGCATTGGAAGCAGAGTCCTATAATAGATGGGGGAACCTGAAGCCTGGCTGCAACTGTCAACCACTAAGTTATAAAGCGTCAGCCTTATATTCAGAAAAGGGCTTTCATTCTAGCAATAAAGTCCCCACCCTGAGAACATGCCTGTATCCCCTCAGAATAGTTAGGGAAGAGATGATTCAGAAGGAAAGTGGCCATTTCAGCAGACTGGACCTGGAATAGAGAAAAACCATACTATTTTAGAAGGGGAAGCTTTTCAGAAATGTATGCCCAACAAACTCATATCTAGCTACAGTATATCTAGCTATGCTGGAGGTTATATATTGTAGGGAAAGTGGTAGATAAGTTCACAAGGTAAAGTTGGAAAACAATGCAGTAGGCAATTTTAGAGTCCTATTTTGAGCTAAGGAGGAAAACATGATATAAATATTACATGAAGTAGTATGCTGAAATGATATTCTGTCCATTTCCGCAAACCAGAAACTCAGTGTCTAATAGCACTGAAACCAGGTGTGATAAGTATGAAAGGGAGACAGGTACCCCCACTGGAGCAGCCACCCCGACTGCCCTGGAAAAGCTAAAGGCAAGAAATAAGAGACGTTTGTTCAATACTTTCCCTAAGCAACTAGTGTGACCCAAGGGGTTCCGCAGGAATGAAATCCTTTCTTTAGCACTTTGCGGCCCAGATATGGTCAGAAAGACCCAGCTCGGCAATCACTGGAAGAGGACAATCAGAGATGGATTTCAGTGACCTCTCTTGGCATCAGCTTTTCTTTGTGTCCCCAGTGGCTTCGATCAGTTCTCTGGTTTAAAGTTAGTTCCTTGGTGGACTACTCTTCTCCTCTCCACCATATTGGTAGGCTGGAAAAGAGGGTGGTAGCTACTGAAGCAGGTGGGTATTACAAGTATTTTTAGAATATTAAGTACTTCATATCAAAAATCACAAATTAAAAACAAATGGCTTCCAAATATAGTTCCACAATCTGGAGACAAAAACAACATAATGGCTAAAAGCAAGCCCGGGTTTTGTGTCTGAGTGACTTACCCTCTCTCAGCCTCATTTTCCTCATCTGAGAAATGGGAATAAGAGTAATTACTACCTCATAGAAATGTTGTGCCTCTTAAATGAGATAAAATACATAAAGAGCTGAGCTGAGCAAATTTGTACTTAAGTGTTAGTTATTATTATTACATTATCATTCACAACTGGGTAGCTAGAGAGGAGTGAAAGAGATATAAAACTATCACTGAGATGTATGTGAGACAATCAGGACTCAGAAATGTTGAAGGGCATTTTATTACTTCTTGAGCTGGTGCTTACAATACTCCAGAGTCTTGGCTACTTTGGCCAGAAGGAAAATGGTGATAACTAGTTTCATTTACCATTGTCTTAAATGTTCTCCTTTATGTGATAAGTTTCATTTTACCATGCCCGGGGATTCCTTTGGAGCTAAAGAACATTCGATCACTCCTTCATTATTCAGCAAATACACCCTCTATGGGGGCATTCCATGCCACACACTTGAGATGTATAACCATGGCAGAAATTCTGGCCTTGTCCTCCTCAGGGATTGCTGTCTAATGTACAGGTATGTCCTGTTTGCAGAGTACCTTGGAGCTCAGCTGTTTACTGGGAAAAGATGTTTACTTTTTCCCAGGAAAGATGAGAAGATGTTTACTTACTCAGTTGTTTACTGCAAAGATGTTGAGTGGGTATGTATATTTCAGACCATAAATTCAGGAGGGACCAAAAGGCGGTAACATTATTTTTCTACATATGAACTTAGCTTCTGTCTTGAGACCTCACTCTGTTAGGTAGTAAAAGGTAATCTTGGTTAGTTTGGAGTGAAGTCCCCATCATCTCGTGGTTTCCTCCTTTACTCTCTTCCATGGAGTTTCATCTCCTTCCCTGGACTTCATAGCATTAAGCTCTCTGGGCAGGAGAGTTGTCTGGTCCCTGGGAATCATCTCTCCACTCTGGAATTCTCTGGAAGATTTATCATCACATTGTCTCCTCTGCCATTGCTATGCCCTTACACCAGTAGCTGCAGGATCACCCACTTTTCCATCCGATAGACACCTGCACAGTCATCCTTTGCTCGAAACCTCATCAAGTCGACCATTTTGCCCCCTCAGCTACTGTTTGCACCCTTCCCAGATTTACAAGAAATATTGCCTACCCATTCCTAGGCTGTCTCAGGACCTCTGGAGTCCTATGTTCAGCTTCAAGACATCTGAGGAAGACAAGCAGGGAGACAGAGCCAGCTCTAGAGTGCAGTTGAGTTGCTCTGGGTAGCCACAGTTTCAATGCCTATGAGAAGCTGAGGAGAGTGTGTCTGTAGTAGCAAGGGCAGGTCTAAAATTCAAAAAAAGGGAAATGGCCAGAATAAAAAATGCATAACGCATCGCAGAAAGAGAAAAGAGGTTTAGGAGGCAAATCCTCCAGACATTCTTTGAAGCAGATGCCGGTAAGGAGGAGACTCCACCTGAGCCTGCCAGGTGAAGGCAGCTGTGGGGCACCCGAGCCCTTTCAGACAGCCTCATTGGCTGAGTTCCGCGTTCACGGATGGCTCCTTCGCTTCGCTCAGATTCACAACCTGGACCTTTGGCTCATAGGATTACACAGTCCCAAGAAAATTTTCTCATGTTTCCTGAGCCCCAAAGACTCATTTCTACAAGAATTTCAATTTCTTTATTAATTTTCTATGAGAGATATATTGCAAAACGATGCTTTCTCTTCCCACTGGGAAAAACTCCTTGAGAAAGTGAAATAAATTTCCAAAGCTATTAGTGAATACAAAACTAAAACACAGGAAATTACATGGCTTTAAGGAATTTTTCATCAGCCTATAACATTCTGATGAATTATCTCTCTCTGCCAAGATATATCTGCCAAGAGAGCAGTAATAGTTGTGATAGACCCCGAAGGTCCCTTCCATGAAAGCCCTCCCCCAACTCCTACTTGCCAATATTGGATACAGAACCTATGTCTTTTTAAAGCACATCTCTTTCCCTCTGTTTCATATATACTTCAAGAAATAATACAGATATTTTTAATTGCACTTATTTTTAATGCATTATATTTGGAACATGTCAAACATATACACATCAATAATTAGAGTAAACCTCTCCACACTTAGTTTTGTTGTGCTTTATGACTCCATATGTGCTCTTTCGGATCCATTATATTCTTGGGACCAGTTCTATTTTTCCAAAATATAACCATCAAATGTGGGCAGAGGAAATAGGATGATTTCGGGGGCGGGGGTGGGGTGGGATTTTCATCTAGCTATTCTAGCTTGATGGGTCACCTCTTCCATTCTGCAGATTATTCTGTTTAAAAACCAAAGCTGGGGGGCGCCTGGGTGGCTCAGATGGTTAAGCCTCTGCCTTTGGCTCAGGTCATGATCCTAGGGTCCTGGGATCGAGTCCCACATCGGGCTCCCGGCTCAGCGGGGAGCCTGCTTCTCCCTCTGACCCTCTCCCCTCTCATGCTGTTTCTCTCTCGCTCGCTCTCTAAAAAAATAAATAAAATCTTTAAAAAAAAAAAAAAAAAAAACCAAAGCTGGTCACCAGGGATTTGAATGTATTCTCTCCAGGATGGTTCCAAATAGACCTTGGCTAATCCTTATTTTCAGCCCAGACTGAGGGAGTCATTTTTTTCATAAGAATTAAGATAACATCTTAATGTTGGAAAACCAAGAGGCTCAGTCCTGGGTCCTTTTCTCACTTTTCTTCGCTTTTTAAACTCTCCACATGGGTAGTCCCATCACAGTAAATATGATCTATATGCTGATGGATTACAATTATATTGCACTATGTCCAACCTCTCCAATAAAATCAGACTTCTGTATCCAACTCTCCCATTTTCATTTGATTGCTGCCCTGCAATTTAACTTCTCATTTCCAAATCAGAAAACTTGGTCCACAAATACTCTGCTTACTAAAGCTGTACTTATTCTGATGTTCTCCATGTCAATAAATGATACCTCCATCCATCCATTTTACCTAAAGCCCAGATAACATCCATAAACAATTCCTGTCAATTATATTTCCAAAATATAGTTTCCTCCATAGGTACTACCTTTCTCTATGACACCATCTATCACCTGGACTTCTATAATAGCCTCTTCTTACTTTATAGTCCATTTTCCACTCATTCACCAGAATGATATTTTTTTAAAAAAGATTTTATTTATTTAATTGAGAGAGAGAGAGCTCAAGCAGGGAGAGGGGAGAAGTGGAGTGGCAGAGGTATAGGCAGACTCTCTGCTGGGTGGGGAGCCAGACACGGGGTTTGATCCCAGGACCCCTAGACCATGACCTGAGCCGAAGTCAGACACTTAACGGAATGAGCCACCCAGGCACCCCACTGATCTTCTTTAAATTTAAAACATATGTCATTACTAAAATCCTCCAGTTGCTTCCCTTTGTCCCTAAAATAAAATCATAATCTCATACCACAACTTAAGCTTTACTTGACCTGGCCTCCGCCTATCTCTCTGACAGAACTTCCTTTAACACTTCTATTCTAGGCTACAATAAGCTTGTTCCTGCCTCAGGATATTGATACATTCAGATTCCTTTACTGAGAATGTCCTCCCTATGTGGTTTGTATGTTTGGTTTTTCTGTTTTCTTTGGTTTTTTTTTTTTTTTTTTTTTTTTAAAGATTTTATTTATTTGAGAGAGAGAGACTGAGAGAGAGAGCACATGAGAGGGGGTAGGTTTGGGAGGGTCAGAGGGAGAAGCAGACTCCCTGCCGAGCAGGGAGCCCGATGCGGGACTCGATCCAGGGACTCCAGGATCATGACCTGAGCCGAAGGCAGTCGCTTAACCAACTGAGCCACCCAGGCGCCCCGGTTTTCTTTGGTTTTTAATGGCTGCTTTCATCTCATCATTTTGGTCTCAGTAAACTTGTCACCTTCCCAGAGATCCCTTTCTTTTTCACCTTTCTGAGGTAGGTTCAATGACAACCTTCGTCCTACCTTATCCCCACTGACTCTATAATAATATCCATCTAGGTGGTTTTTTTTTTTTTTTTCACATAATATGCTACTCTCTAACCTATTTAATTGTTTATTGTCTGTCACTCCCAATATCCACTGAGCTCCATAAAGCAAGAAACTTGTCTCTTGCTAAATCCCTCTTAAGGGTGACATGTTAGTGCCAGTTTGTCTGGAAGTTCCCCAGTTTTAGTACCAAAAGTCATATGTTTTAGGAACTGCCTCACACGCCAGTAGACTGGAAATGTTGTTCATCCTATGACTGAGTATATGTACTTAATAAATGTTTCCAAAATAAATGCACTTAGTGACAATCTCAGTAAAAATAATTTTTGAATACTGAGCACAATAATTTCCTATAATGGGGAAAAAAAAACTATATAACTTTAAGATAAAGTTCCATGTTGCTCTAAATATTAAAGAAATTTAAAAATAGTTTGCAAAGAAAATTTAAACTGGCTGTCTACAGTTTCACTGGGAAATGTGGAAATTACAATAAGTATGGAACAAAATATTCAAAGTTAAAGTATGATATTGGGATCAAGAAAAGCTAATGAAAACAAAAAGCATCAACATGTTTATATTGGAATCTTTAACTAAACTTGCATTTCCTAAAATGTAGTTTGATGAAATGGTCCTATTATATGCAAGAAGGGGGAAAAAGTTGGGAATGCAAAAGATACAATATCTCCTTGGACGTTCACAACACATGTATTTGAGGGCTCAGAGAAGTCAGAGAGAAAAGACTCCTTCTCAACACTGATTAACCCAGAGTTTTACATATTTGACTATGGAATACTTTTTAAAATTTGTAACCTTTTAATATATTATAGCATTTAGGAATATGTGTTGGAAAATGTGGCCATAAGCCACGGTACTCTAACCATTAACTGCGATCCACCATGAAATTTCAAAGCCTAATGTGCTAGATATCCAAGCTCAGTCCTAATCTGTCTTTTCATGGTCTGCAGAGATTTGTAGCAGGCAAAGGAGTGCTAATGATAGTACCGTTCCTTTAGAATGGCCTTGTCAGCGCTTCCAGCCCCATGATCTGAGGTCCGAAGGGAAATTAAGGCAGCTCTTCATGAAAAGTTGGCAAAATGGAACACTCGCCATCTGGAATTGATGAAAAAGGAAATGAATGCCATGGAACCTATAAGCAATTAGATTATGCAGAGGCAGATGTTTGGCTAAAGCTCTACCAAAAGGAGTTAAAAGTCAGTCTGTGAGGTAGAAAAGAAGAATGAGAATATAGAGTTTACTGCTCAGTAATTAGGTTCAAAACCATAGCAATGTGTTAGGTTATTTTATTATTTATTAATAAAATTATTGAGCCACATGTTATATTAACTGAGCATCATCAAAGATTTGTGGAGGGTCACCAAAAAAGGGTCATTTGGAAGAACTTAGTATTCAACAAAAAAAGAAGAAGAAGAAGAAGAAGAAGAAGAAGAAGAAGAAGAAGAAGAAG